>NW_018020982.1:39030-40631 GCF_002006095.1 Pseudomyrmex gracilis | reverse complement strand
TTTAATTAACAAAGATCCGCGAATAAGCATGCATCGGGCTGTCTTACGCGCGTAAGACTGCCCGCCGCGCTTCGCGCGCTAACGGTGTTACCCATAGCGACATATGGGAGGAGCTAATATAACAACATATACTATAACATATACATGTTAAAATGTAATTGTGTGAAGCGCGCCGGGCTGTCCTACGCGCGTAAGACAGCCCGATGCACGCTTATTCGCGGATCTTTGTTAATTAAAATCTCGGTAACTATTGCGAATCTAGCAAAATGGTATAAGACTTTTCACCTCAGTTTTATTCCTTCTACCTGCCTATGAGCGATGTTAAACCAATTCTGGGACACCCTGTATATTAATATATATTATTTTATATAATGTTTTTAATTAAAATGTACACAATTGTACTTGATGCTATGTTTCATATCACTTCTTTTGTAAACCAGATTTTGTAGAGAAAGATATGTTTATTTGGCGTGTACTTGGCGCCTTTTTTTCTTTTTTTTAAAAGTAAAGTTTTTATTACTGGAAGTTTTGCTTCCGTTATCACACTTTATCTTAAACACTTTTTGACACTGAATTTCTATCTTATATTCTTTCAGTACTTTACTTACTTCAATTTTACTTGACAAGTAGACAATAAAAAAATGAGTGAAATTATCAAATCATAAAATACTTTTTGTTATCATAGATAACAGAATCTATTGATCCACATAAGTCTAAATGAATAATTTCTAAAGGCCTAGATGCTCTATCTCTGAGTGTTGCATAGCTGTTTCAGTTGCTACCTTTGAATACACACAGAGCAAATAACATTATTCTTACATTTGTTTACATCTAAAGTCATACTATCACATAGATTTGGCATTTTCTTGAGATTTTTAAAAAACATGTCCATGTTTTTTATGCCATTTTAGACTGGTTTTATTCAGCGCATATAAGACTTCATAGACTCTACTTTAACATTAAAATTTATTACAAACAGTTCATTTTCTGTTTTCTTATTTTCAAGCACAACACTTTTTTGAGACACTTGTACTTTGTTTTTTAAAATACTTACTTTGTCTCTAAACAACACTGTATAGTTATGTTCTATTATTTTGTTGACTGACATCAGGTTTCAACTCAAGTCTGATATATAATATCAGAGTTGGGTAAGTTAAATTTTTTTTTTAACTAAGTTAAGTTAAAGTTAAAGGTCTTGAAAATTTAATTTAGTTAAAGTACAAGTTATCCCATAATGAAATTAATTGATTAAAAGTTAAGTTATTAAAAAAAATAATTAAAAAATTAAAAGTTAAAGTTTTAAAAATTAAAGTCATTTGACGTAAATTTGTCAACAGTGTGTAAGTGCCTGAAAGAGAATTATGTTTAAATATTTCGCGCGCGCGCGCGACTTTGCCGAATGGCTTGATATGTATTGTCTTGTAGCTAGTGCTTTCGTCTGTTTATTATTGTACAGTATGTAAAGTAAGAGCGTGTACGGCATAAATGGCAGTTGGCTTCAAATATCGTCCTAGTTTTTTTGTGAGTCGATAGATGGAACCTTTGTCGTGAATGCTTTGTCACAAAAGATTTAGTTGGTGTCGAATTCTTATCTGAGAAAC
>NW_018020982.1:19591-38015 GCF_002006095.1 Pseudomyrmex gracilis | reverse complement strand
CGGTGGTGACTGGACTCATTATTAATGGTATAGCATTTTTCTTCTCATGGAGTACAACAAATCCATGTACTTAAAAATCATTAAAAATAAATTTTTCTACACATTAACCTGTACACGCTCTTACTTTACAGACTGTAATTCCTTTGAGAAAGGTCGTATCGCGCCGTCTCTAGGAACACATGTTGTTGTATCGTGCATGATTTTGGATATACTTGTCGATTACGCAGATAGAATCGTTTTGAAACCGTTGACGAGATCGGTTGAAGATTTGAGTATGTGAAGATTGAGTCCGAATAATGTGCCGAGAGTAATATTTGTGAGTTTTATTGTATAGTGCCATAAGTAATAAATTTAGACATATATATATACATTAATTATCAATTTGAAACAGAAGTGTCGAGTTTTATTTAATTGCCTTCAAGAGAACCGCTTAGTGCCGAAAAGTATTTTACCCACGCGCCTACAGTATTAATTTATTTGAGAAGTCGGATACATCTTTAGTATACCCTACAGTTAATTTATTTCAGAAGTGTGGGATATATCCTCAATATATCTTACAGTAATTTATTTTCAGAAGCGGGATCGGATTTCAGATAGGATTTCAGATCGGATTTTAGATCGTTCGATCTATCAAAAAGATTGACGACTGATTTATTAAATTCGGTGTGCTGGTCGATTTGTGCGGTAAATAGCAGCGGCTAACGTAAATTGTAAGTAGATTAACACTAGAAAGTAAAATCAATGTAATTTGCAAGCAACATTGTTGAAAAAATTAGTGAGATTTGCCGTTTGAAATTTGTCGTTTGTGAAACCGGAAGTGATCGGTGGCAAGGAACATTCTCGATTCTTTGAGCCGGAAGCCTATACGTGGAGAGAGAAGCTTTCGATTCGTGGAGCCGTTAGTATCACGTGATTGAAGGTTCTCGATCCTTCGGACCGGAAGTGCGTGGTTAAGAAGTTCTCGAACGTTTTTGAAAATCCGTAGATTCATTGTCTATTCTTTTAGCAACGCCGTTCGGGGCGCTGGTTATCGTGTCGATAGCGAACGGATTACCGACAGTGTATTTCTGACTGGAATCGGACATGAATCGGGATAGTTTAACAGCGTTACATATAAATGAGTTGCGCGCGCTTGCTTTGCGTTTGAGACTCGATACTAAAGGATCACGTGTGAACATTTTAGACGTCATAGTGGATCATTACGATCGAGTTGGATGGCCAGAACAATTGCATGAGTCAATTTTATCTGATAATTCGCAAGAGCCAGCAAATGAAAATCCCGTGAATGTGGCAGGTGGTAGTGAACCGCCAAGAATTTACCGTGAAGTTGCCGACATGCATTGCCAGTATCGAAGTAATTCGCATGAGCCGCGAGTATTTGCCGATGGTTCTTCTGTTGTATGGCAAACGTGTAAAA
Source organism: Pseudomyrmex gracilis (assembly GCF_002006095.1). Taxonomy (NCBI): domain Eukaryota; kingdom Metazoa; phylum Arthropoda; class Insecta; order Hymenoptera; family Formicidae; genus Pseudomyrmex; species Pseudomyrmex gracilis. Next base: position 36,598 of record NW_018020982.1, on the reverse strand, counting down.
TGTGCTGAGAAATTGATACCAACCTTTTCTGGAAAAGAAGAAGAGAATGTTGTTAAGTGGCTTGAAAGAATTAGTAATGTTGCTCGAATATATTGTTTTGAAAACAATGTCATATTACTTGCCGCTGTGTGTCAATTGAAAGACCGTGCATCTGATTGGTACAATAGACAACCGCTAGAATCAGTGTCCACGTGGGAAGAATTTAAATTTTAACTAAGGCGATATTTTGAACGTAAAGAATCTTTTACGGCTACATTGTCTCGTGTCAGCTCTCGTATTTGAAAGTCGCATGTCGAAAAATTTATTGATTATGCCGAATCAAAATTGAATTTGATGTAATCGTTAACACTTTCCGAGAAAGAAAAAATAGAAGTACTGGCGGATGGAGTGAAAGATTTTTATCTACGAAGACTGGTGTTGAATACTTGGATTGATAACGTTCCTGATTTTATTGACCATGTGCGCAAGATTACAGAAGACAGTGTCGTGCGAAAAGGAGAATCATTCAAGTTCATTCAAAAAGAGGAACTTTTGTCGACAAAACTAATTTAAGTGATAAGAAGACATGTTTTACTTGCAAGAGGCCAGGTCATTTGTCCAAGGATTGCAAATTGCTAAAGTAACTTGCTTCAAGTGTGACCAGATCGGTCATTTGGCTAACGCCTGTACGTCGAAGGAAGGCAGCCACATTTCTTCTGTCAATCATCTGAATCAACAGTCATCTACTTCTGCGTAATTGCCGTCTACATCGTTTCACCATGCGAATGAGGTCTTGCTGATCGGTGATAGTGAGACTAGGTTATGTATTCTTATTCGTCGAGTAAATCATGATAAGATAACAATTCTCGCTCTAGTCAATACAGGTAGTCCAGTTAATTTAATTAAAAAATCGGTATACGAAAAATTGTTTAATAATAGAGAATTATTTAAAGTTAAGAAAGAAATTAGTTATAAAGACATTAATGAATCTCCACTATCTATTTATGTAAAATATACGATCAGATTTTTCTTGAAAATATTAAAGACTCTTGATTTGACATTACCTTTTTGGTTGTTGCCGATCAAACTATGCGTTATGATGTCATTATTGGACGTGACTTTATCAATGACTCTAATTTAAAGTTGACATACTATAATAATCGTTTTACTTTTGAAACTATAAATAATGTTGAAAGATTAGCTCAAGATATTTTGTCTATTGATGTTGTTGAGGTTAAAGAAAAATATGATGTGATAACTAATAATTTAAATAATGATTTAGATGTTCAATGCCGACGTGAATTGTTAAATATTTTTGAAGGGGTAGATAATATGGAAATCGAACAGGTCAATGACAATTATAATGTACAAGTGTATTTAAAAGATAATTCACTGTTTAGATACGCGCCTAGACGAATGTCAAATATGGAGGAAGATGAGCTACAAAGTATTACCGATGACTTGTTAAAGCAAGGTATTATTCAGCTTAGTGTATCGCCATATTGTTCACGAGTCATCTTGGTGTCACGAAGGAACGGAAAAAAGAGAGTGTGCGTGGATTTGAGACCGCTCAATCAAAGGGTATATCCGCAAAACTATCCATTCCCGATAATTGAAGATCAATTAGATAAGTTATACGGTAAACAAATTTTTACAAAATTAGATTTAAAGGATGGATACTACCAAATTGCTATACATTCGGATCATACAAAATATTTCTCTTCTGCAACTCCTTCGGGGCAATACGAATTTGTTAAGATGCCGTTTGGATATTCCGAAGCGCCGAATTCCAAGAAAGAGTTTTACAAATTTTTGATCCATTGATACGTACTAATAAAATTTTAATATATATGGACAACATATTGATTCCGACAAACACTGTTAGAAAAAATTTAACTATTTTAAAAGAAGTACTGATATATTTAAAAAATTATAGTTTAGAATTAAATTTAGAGAAATGTACCTTTTTGCGTAAGAAAATTGAATATTTGGGCTATCTAATTACGGCAGATAGTATTACTATGTGCGAGCGTCACATTGAANCTATTTTAAATTTTCCGAAACCTAAAAATATAAGAGAATTGCAAAGCTTTTTAGGATTAACAAATTACTTTTGACGATTTATTAAAGACTATTCACTCAAGATTGTGCCGTTACAAGCGTTGACAAAAAAGAATGTTCAATTTATTTTTGACGAAAATTGTGAACGAGCGTTTAAACAATTGAAAAAAGAATTGACTTTATCTCCTGTATTATGTATATATAATCCCAAGGCAGAAACAGAATTACATACCGACGCTAGTAGTCGCGGATTTGGCGCAATTCTTTTGCAGAAACAGACTAATGGTTCTATGGCACCTATAGCGTATTTTAGTCGTGCAACGTCTGATGCCGAGAAAAATTATCATAGTTATGAACTAGAAACTTCGGCTATTGTTAAAGCTGTTGAGCGTTTTTATGTGTATTTGCAAGGAATAAGTTTTCGAATTGTAACTGACTGTAATTCTTTGGTTGTGGCAATGAAAAAGATTAATATAAATCCAAGGATTGCAAGATAGAGTTTAGTTCTCCAAAATGAAAAATTTGAATTGATTCATAGAGCTTCTAGTAAAATGGTGCATGTAGATTGGCTGAGTCGTAATGTCATGAACATAAATGTAATTTCTATAGAAGATGAACTAATGTATAAACAATTAACTGATCCTACAATTAAAGAATTGGCGGAAGAACTGGAAACTAAGGATCATAAGTATTTTGTATTAATTGAAGGTCTTGTTTTTTGTAAGTGTGCCGATAAAAATTTATTTGTAGTTCCAGAAAATATGATTAATAGTGTTATACGTATTTATTACGATGATATGGGACATGTTGATATAGATAAGACCATACATAGAATATTAGGCCATTATTAGTTTCCGTGTCTTAAATTGCGAGTTACACAATATATTGAAAATTGCGTTAAATGTTTAAGCTACTCATTAGTTAGAGGAAAACCAGAAGGCGAACTGGAAATTTATGAGAAAATTGCTTTGCCGTTACATACGTTACATCTTTATCATTTTGGGCCATTAGAATCTACCAATGATAAATTTAAATATATTCTAGTTATTATTGACGCATTTACAAAATTTACATGGCTTTTTCCTACAAAGTCAACTACAACGGATGAAGTTTTAAATGTTTGAGTATTCTCTTTGATTTATTTGGATTACCGGAACAAATAATTAGTGATCGTGGAACAGCTTTTACTTCAAAGAATTTTGCTCACTATTTAAATGAACGGAAAATAAAACATGTTATGTGTGCCGTTGCTTCACCCTGGGCTAATGGTCAGGTTGAAAGAGTTAATCGTTTTCTCAAGTCAACTTTAGCTAAAATATCTGATAATCCTGCCGAATGGAAAAGTGTATTAGGTAAAGCTTAATTTGTTATTACTAATACATTGCATAAGTCAATTAATGCTACGCCAAGTAAAATACTCCTAGGTTATGATCCAGCGTCAAAAAGAAGACAATGAATTAAGAGAATTTATTGATAAATTAGCGCAATTAGATATAGATATAGAACAAGAAAGAATGGAATTACGTGATTCTGCTCAGATTGTAAATCGCGCCGTGCAAGAACATAATAAAGTACGTTATAATAAGAAACATAAGAAACCTACAAAATACAAAAAAGGTGACCTTGAACTTGTAAGAATTTTGCAGCATAAACCAGAAGAAAATCAAAAGTTGCTGCCGAAATATAAAGGTCCTTATCGTATTAAAGCCGTTCTGAAAAATAATAGATTTGTTGTGACTGAAATTCCTGGATATAATATTACACAGAAGTCTATGAATACCATTCTTCCTTCCGATAAACTTAAACCTTGGATAAGAGTAAACAAGAATAAATCTATTGTTAAAAATCAAAATCAATAATTATTGTGAGAATTTATGTTAAGTTTAGTTGCCGCTCTATTATTGTAAGAAGTATATTTTTGTAAGATAAATGTATTTATGCGTTATAGTTCGAGGACAAACTAAGTGTCAGGATAGCCGAAGTTGTAAGCGCCTGAAAGAGAATTCTGTTTAAATATTTCGCGCGACTTTGCCGAATGGCTTGATATGTATTGCCTTGTAGCTAGTGCTTTTGTCTGTATTATTATAATTCCCTTGAGAAATTATCCTCGTATCGCGCCATCTCTAGGAACACATATTGTTGTATCGTGCATGATTTTGGATACTTGCCGATTACGCAGAGAAAGTCGTTTTGAAACTGTTGACGAGATCGGTCGTAGATTTGAGTATGTGAAGATTGAGTCCGAATAATGTGCCGAGAGTAATATTTGTGAGTTTTATTGTATAGTGCCATAAGTAATAAATTTAGACATATATATACATTAATTATCAATTTGAAACAGAAGTGCCGAGTTTTATTTAATTGTCCTCAAGAGAATCGCTTAGTGCCAAAAAGTATTTTACCCACGCGCCTACAGTATTAATTTATTTGAGAAGTCGGATACATTTTTAATATATCTTACAAGTGTTACTCATTGTGCGTTTTTGCACACAACTTCGCAGACTTGCGATCATTAGTGTTTACAAGTTAAAAGTAAAACGTTTCTAGCATGTTGCAGCGGGTGGAGAGAATGCGCACAATAATAGCAAAAACTTGCTCGAGCAAGTTTCCGCTGTTGTTGCGCATCCTCTTCTTCGCTGCAGCATGCAATAGACACGTTCCGTTTCATACATATGCGCGCGTGATTTATAGTATAGGTTTGGTTTGGTGCGTTTATGGCTCGTAGACCTACGGAAAGGTTCGTCTATACGCCAGTCTATAGTCATTTTTTTTTTATCCTCAGAACGTAAGGGGGGATTGTTGTGCAGCACTACTACCACGCGGTACGCGGCCGTCTTTCACAGTGAGCGTGCCCATCTGTGTCAGGCTCGTGCTCAGGGTAATGTGACTGTGACCGCTTTGTGGGAAAAGGATTAATTCGAGGGGGGATTATACTCGAATTAATTATTGGAGGTTCGATTTAGTTCGCCGATCAACCGATAAACTCGGTTGAAGGAGACCGGCCTGGAAAAAAATCCTTAGGTGGTAAGCGGATTCGAACTCGAGTCCTCCGAGTTCGCAGCCCCTGCACTCAGGCCGCGAGACCACTGGGCCGGTCGATTTATAGTATACGTAACGTGTACTATGGATAAATGCGTTCATAAAACGGAACGCATCTTATAAACGTCTCACAACTGTAAACACTGACAATCACACATACACACACGCGCGCGCGCTCGTGAATTGCGTTGAATTTAACGACCAGCGTTTATTGGCTCAATTCTCAAATACAAATTTATTTACATACAAAACGAGCCATTCTGAGCTTTGTGATTGGTCAAATTTTTCAATCTATACGATTAACGTCACGTTTAGAAACATCACTCGTGTACACACGAGCGTCATTCTATCTTTGTTTTATATTTAATGAGCAATAAAGATAAAATATACACAAGTGATGTTTCTGAATGCAACCCAACTATGGCCGTACGACAAAATATAGTTCGTTTTGCATGCAAACAAAATCTTATGGCATGGCTATCTTGAAAAGAGTTGAAATGAAAAGTTAACAGTCACCGATAACACAGGCCCACAAAACAACTTTTTGTTCTGCGCCATGAATACCAGTATGATATTCCCATACATTTTTTCCTGCTGAACACGAATTCGCAACCCGTTTATCCCGTACACGTCAGAATTTTTTCCTAACCTCAAAAAACATCAAAACGCATGAAAACCATCAAAAAACATAACTTTATCAATCGAATCATCCCCCAAAACCATTTAACCCTACAACCCAATAACCTCTCAACGCCATTACCCCTTAATTCAATAACTCCATAATCCCTTAACCCTAAAACCCCAGTAGTGGAGAGATCTTGTACGGGGAAACCGAAAAATCTCATGTATTTTTCAATAAGCCTATAACTCACTTATACCAGGAACTTTATACCCTTGAAAAAGAAAAACTTTATTACAAGGATGCTTTTTTACGCTTGAGACATTTCTCTATCATACATACTGAGTAAATCATACGACTAAAAATATCGTTACTCATGTTTAGTTGTTATAATAAAAAATCCTGCTACTTCAGAGAACACTGGAAATGGTGACACTGCTTCATGAGAAGATGTGTGGAATGATCCACTTTCCAATTCTCTGAAGTAACGAAACCAGCAAAGGCGCGCTGCCGTGCAGGTGGGCGGTAGGGTGTAAGGATGAAGCCGGAGTGTGTCCGACGACGAGTTGACATTGTCCTCGTCAAAATCGGAAAGCCCCCATACTTAGTCTTAGGGAGGTGTGGGGGTTATCACCCCTAGGCCGGTGACTCGCCCGCGATCGGAGTTATGTCCTTGATGGTTTTCATGCGTTTTAATATGTTTTTTGAGGTTAGAAAAAAATCCTGACGTGTACGAGATAAACGGGTTGCGGATTCGTGTTCGGCGGGAAAAAAACATGGGAATATCATACTGGCATTCATGGCGCAGAAAAAAAAGTTTTTTTGTGGGTCTGTATAATATATAACTAAATTAAGTTAAAAAGAGTCTAAAAATGTAACTAAGTTAAGTTAAAATTATTTTACTTTTTAACTTTTTAACTCAACTTTTATCTTTTTAACTAGACATTATTCAATTCTGCATAATATACATTTTTTATGTTGTAATTTGCAACTTGAACCGATCTTACACCTATTGTTGACATATTTTAGTTTTTCTTTGCAACTTTAACTTCTCTTTGATCTGTTAATTCTTTCATTAGGATCTTTTCATTTATCATATGACTTGACGCACCACTATTTATCACTTGAACTTATTTTTCACATTTAAGGCACTCAGTCCTGCTGTAAAGCATATCTTTTCTATATTCTTTTATTGGTGTATTTATTTGTCAAATAACAGTCTTCTTTTGCGTAGTTGAATCTCTTGCAGTAAAAGCACTGCTTCTTTGAAAAATCAGTTTTTCTCCACATAATTTGTATTTAACATATAGAGCACTTCTTTTTTGTGCAGTCTTTAAGATGTCCTTTTCTTTTGCAACTATAACAGATAACAACAGAGTTTAGTTACTGTTCTTATTCTCGCTGTTCTTACTCTCAGCTGTGAATGATACACTTGAGTTCTCACTGCGTCCTTACTTCATCTTGCATTCTTCTAACACCAATCTTGCACAAAGATTATCTAGTCTTTTATGATTTTTGCATTGAGTTCTATGCACTGCCAAAATGTTATATTCTTCTAGGAATACAGTAGTGCCTCGCAAATGTGTCGCATTTTTGCCTTAGTATTAGGGAGTGATAGGCAGTCCCGATCAATTCAAATTACGAAATGTCGGTAAAACAGAATGTTCAGCATCTTCTTAAAGCTTTTTAGTGGCTAAAGAACTTCAAAACTCCGTCTATACTCTAATTTGCAAAAGAAAGTCCGATTATTAGGTCGGCGAGTTCAATCACGGGCAGGCGCACTAAAACATCACTCCGGAATTTGTGCTAATCGGAAACAGCATGCAAGCTGTCCGAGAAGGCAATAGCCTAGGTGTCAAGTGACAGATGCGGTATTAGAGAGTAACATGCTTATAATTACTAGTAACAGTTGCCAACTTAATAGAATATAGTGGAGAGAAGAGCCAAAACAGATAGCGCCAACTTAACAATGTGAAGAACATGTTGAGTAATATTTTTTTACATTAAAGAAGTTGTACACGAAAAATTTATGTAAGCGAGTTAGTAATCGCAATCAATTTACACGTCAATTTACAGTTCTACTACAATGTTGTGAGACGCTTTTATGAAGATGTCAGAAAACGATTAAAATTGTGGTGAGAGAAAAACTCGGTGTTTTATCACGACAACACACCCGTCTACTGTTCATTTAACATGTACTTTTTGCCTAATAATTTGATGACCATCGTTCTCCATTCACCAGATTTGGTCCTTTGGAAACTTCTGTTTATTTTTTATATTCAAATAAAAACAAAAAATTCTTTATATTAAAATGAAAGCTGAAAGACCGGCGTTTTGATACTTATTAAGGAAATTCAAACAGAATCGTAGGCAATGTTTGACACGTTCAAAAAGAACTTTCAGGAAGTCTCCAAGCAATAGCGAACGCTACAATCGATGTGGAGGTGCTGAAAAAAACTTATTCGAACATGACAACAAATGCTAATCAATAATGTAAGTTTTTAAAATTTTACAGCGTCAGTCCGAGGAATTTTGGGTAATTATGCAGACAGGGGAGCCATCTCTGATTTGAATTATTTTTACATATGTTGTCAAAGTCATTGTCCCGAGTAATAATGTGAAGGTTTTAGGCGGGGATCGTTGTTTGGTAAAAAGTTACAAGGAGAAGAAGTTTTATGAATAAATTCTTATTTTTCGGCCTCACGTACATTTCGTTCGTGTTTCAAGCGTGTAAACAAGAGGAGGGCTTCGCCTCTCCTCGTGCCTCTCCCCTGTCAAGAAAAAATAAAAAATATAAAGAGGGGCGCAGTCCCCCTCCTGCCTACGCACTTCACACGCGAACGAAATGTATGTGAGATCGAAAAATAAGAATTCATTTACGAAACTTTTTATGTGAACCTTTTAGGACACAACAGTACCAAAGCGTATAAACAAACGCTAACATGTGCACACACACTGACAAACACACGTACAAACGCAGAACACATATTGATACATAGGATGTCGAGAAATTGCATATTGTTCAGTAGACTTCTTTCTTTTGTAACTTTTTACCAAACAACGACCCCCGCGTAAAACCTTCACATTATTACTCGAGACAATGACCTTGACAACATATGTAAAAATAATTCAAATCGGAGGTGGCTTCTCTAATCTGCATAATTATCGAATTTTGGATCACATTTTGTAAAAACTATGTTTCAAGCTGTGAAGAAATGGAAGACAATTTCAGCAACTCCTGTGAGATGTAATCTAAATAAATTTTGTTTTGTTCGAAACATAAAGTTCTTTCAATAAGCTGTACAGTACGGAGCACCATATTGTGTGCTGTGAGGAGAAGTAGTTCTCCTCAGGCCACCTCTTACTACCACGCGCCAGCGGCCCGAGATTTAATCCATATATCGGCATGGTTACCGATAATACCTATTATCGACGATGATAATACCAATGACATGGTAACCTGACGCGGTTACCAATAATACCGACAGTCATATGTTATCATAATATTATTACAAACATTGAAAAGATTAACTCTGTATTAAAAGTGATTTATATTCAGTAATTTATATCAAATACTTATGTATTTAATTATTAGCTTTTACGTGATATGAGAAACTTACTTACGGTAAATGTAAAAAAGTAAAATATATTTAAATAAGAGAGTAAAACCATGACAATAAATAAATGTCATAGTGATCCAATTATTAAAATAGTAAGAATAAAAAATAAAACACTATAATAAAGTTGTATAATTAGCGTTAAATTTTTTTTAAAATATCAAAAATAAAAACTAGTAAGGCAATATTATGATGGTTATGTTTATATATAAATGTATATATAGTTTATATATAAATATATATATATATATTCAGTTGTATACGTATATATCTTCATGGTTGACAGAGACAACATACTTTGAACAGTAACTTTCTCTCTGTCTATCAATGTCTGTGGTGAGATCAGGGCCTACTGTTTCATACCTAATCTGCCATCACCCCTTAATCTCTTTCATTTCTCTTCACCCCCACTATTTTTCTATCTCCATTTTTCCACTACTATTCTATCAATCAGCGAAGACTTGTTTTTCCCTCACTTTGCTAGACAAAGATGAGGCTACTGATCAACACCAGCTGTCTCTCTCAACGTTGAAGACATTCTCTTAACATGGCAAAGATAGGGAACGCTCAGTCTATATATTTTACGTCTATAGCTTAACTATGCCTTGTCAAGAAATATTACAATCTTTCCGCGGCTTTATTTTGACAACTAAACAGTCAATAATTCTAACCCTTTCTAAACCGTTTTTATAGTATTCATATGATAATAATCTACCGCATTCTAGTTTTTTTTTAGCAGTGTCGCAAATATAGTTTGACAGCTAGAGTTTGAAATGTGACTTTTTCAATGGGTTTACGCATATGACACATGTAAAAAGTGTCATTTATAATTGCAATTATCTCAACTTTGGAACGGTCAAACATTTAGAAATTTTACAAGCGCTTACAAAGCCTTTTACTTAATATGTGGCTTAAATTTGGAAGAGTTGGAAGAAAATCGATTCTACCCGATAAATGCAACCAAACTGGTTTTTTAAATCTATGTAGGAGAAGGTTGGTTAGTATTGGACACAAGTTGTTTTACGTGTTTGCCGCTAGATGCAGCCCTTGTCAAGCAACCGGTGTATTGACTGAAAGAGAAAAGTACAGCCGACGCAATATTAAACATACGGCAGTGGTGTTCACAATTGGCAGTAAATTTTATTTTATTTAAGTTGTTGTGAGTAAACGAAGATAAGTTCTGATTGTAATAGCTTGCCTAAAAGTAAATATAATTAGGTTTTTAGAGAGAGTTTATTGTTAGAAACAACGTTTATTATGCTCTATGTTGTAGGCGGTAAATCTCGTTACGCTTATCACTACGTATGTGGCGGCCGGCTTTTCGTCGCGCTCGGGTTGTATCACACAATCTTTATGGTATGATAAAACTTAAATCCTTACGACATGTTTTGTATTTTAAGACAATATGGGCAAAATACATAAAAAATGGGAAGATAAAAATATAAAAGAAGCTAAAGAAAAAATTTGGACTAAAAAATGATTATAAGAGAAGCAAGCGAGACATATCCTTTCCTAAAAGTACACTGTTTATTTTATGTACTTATGTTAATTTCTAAAAAAATGAGTACATATTCAGAAAAACGGAGCACGTCGGAAGTCAATGATTTTGACATATGTTGTCAAGGGCACCTCCCTAAACAACAATCTGAAAGTTTTAGCCGTCGCTTGTTGTTTGTTAAAAGATTATAAACAAAAAAATTATAAATGAACTCTTACTTTTCGACACCATGTACGTTTTGTTCGTGTAGGCAGGAGGGACTGCGCCCCTCCGCAGGAGAAAGAACTTCGCCCCTTCTCCTGCTTCTCCCTCGCGAAAAAATGAATAATTCAATTAAGTGTCGCTTTATGTTGAGAGTATATGTACGTTTGGTTTGCGGGAAGGCGAGCTCTTTCCATCTACACGCTTACAACACAAACAAAATGTACACGGTGTCGGAAAATAACAGTTTATTGACGCAACTTCTTTTGTTTATCATTTTTAACAAACAACGAGCGACGGCTAAAACCTTCAGATTGTTGTTTAGAGAGGTATCCTTGACAACATATGTCAAGGCCATTGACCTCCGAAGGTGCTCCGTTTTTCTGAATATTTACCAAAAAATTTCCTGCCCAATAATAAAAGTTGTTTGTCAAACAAAACCCTACTTCTTTTTTTATTATATCATGTCCGATACAATTCTCCACAAATAAAAGTGAAAAAATGTACTAACTATAGAAAGTACAAAAAACTGATTACTATTAATATTTTAGAAACACAGGTTTTAAGAGGTCTTTTAATATAAAAATAATTTTCTATGAAGGGTGGCTTGATCAAATTTAGTTATTCAAAAAAACCTATTTACAAAAAAGCTTAAGTGTCCGATACTATCCGACCTTCCTCTAAGTATAAAGGATGTGTAAAAAGTACCGGAAAGGCAAAAATCTCAAAAACTAAGCATTTTAGAAAACAATGTTTTAGACAAAAGTTTGAGGGTTTAAAAATTCAATTTACTGATCTTATCAGTTTGATTTTAGATGGCGTCGCCAAGGTCAGATCAGTTTTTTGAATAGAACTCTCTATTTTTTATTGCATATTGTTGTAGCTTAATTCAAAAGTAAGACAGTAAAACGTTTGATTTGTAAATACAAAACAAAATATCTTTAAGGTCAAGTGACGAGCAAAGATGTATCATATATTTAACAAGCATTACAAGTAACATTAATTTAGGGCGGCAATTACAAACAAAGATTAATATAAAGTGGCAAAACGTTTCATCATACTTGAGCTATCTTCAGTTGCACAAATATGTTGTACAAAATACGCTTGTGATAGTACAAAAGAAGCCGCGAAGAAACAAGTGATAAAAATATAAAATTAAGTGTCATGTCAAGATTCGTCAATCTTCAAACGTGTGCTCATATCTTGTTAAAAAGATGTCCAAAAATAAAAAATAGTCAGATAATAAAATTGTTCTGTAATCAAAGTAAATATAGAACACATAATCGCGCGCGCGAGAGACGCGAACAAACAAAAAACCGCACTTAACTTACATGTGAGAAAACAATCAAATGGTTGTCCAGAAGGCAAAAAGCAACAACTTTATGTACATATCCCTTCTTACGAAATAAACAAAAGGGATACCACCGAGAAAATTTAAAAGCGTGAACGTTTAATTTTGTTCAATAAATCAGAATAGGATTTGCCCAATTACATGCCACATTATATGCCACTTTATATTAATCTGTTTGTAATTGCCTCTAAATTAATTTTGCTTGTCATTACTTCTTGTTACATGTACGAGACATCTTCTTTGCTCGTCAATTGACATTAAAGATAGTTTGTTTTATTCAAGAACTTTTCATAACACTATAATGAAATTTATTTTCATTAAGTACTGTTATGTCCTGCGACTCCACGGTTCCCTTCTTTATGCAACGCAGTATGGTGAACACTCGGTAGAAACACATTTTATTTTAAACAAAAACGCAGAGATAAAACGCAGACTTAACAGAAAACTCCCCGATAGAGAACAGGAGATCGATCTGAGAAAACACGCGACAGTAAAAATTGAGTGAACTCAGAACGAAACCGCGCTCCTTAACGAAATAAAACGATAACTCCGAGAAACGAAAATCCAAGCTCCGCAGCCGAATAAATGCCGGACACATGCAATAACAATTCACATGTGCCAAGAACGACTAGGCAAAATTAATAAATCTCCTTATCTCCGGAAGGGAAATTTTCAACGGCTGGGAACGCTCGAGACCCACTAATAAACAATTCTGCCAGACAAAAATTATCTTAATAGTTTAAACACCAGCTGCAAAGCGCAGGAGACGCTGTCGCACAGATGGTGTCTACTTTAATAGACTTTTAACAATTTAGAAATCACCACCGTTTTTGGTGGAAGCGGGCGAACCGATCAAGCGCTCTGATTGGAAGCCCCGTGGCTACCAAAAAGCGCATATAAAGCGACACTCCCACGAACAAAAGCAGAAAGAATCTGGAGTGCGCCGGGAAAAATCTAAGAAATCGCTACCGAGTTCCACCGCGGTTGTAACAAGTGCGTGCAGGTGCAAAGTGCGAGTCAACCGCCAAACTTGAAGACCATTCAGGCTCGACGGCCGGTTGTTGCAACGGAGGAACCACCTTTGAGCTCAACCACAGCACAGGTCTCTCCACCGATCGAAACCGCTGAGTCACCAATAAATAGTAAGTAGTAGATTGAGTTATCAATTCAAGACCTCCCCCCCCACACAAGAAAAAGAGAATAATAAGATAATAGAAATAACAAAAAGGAGGAAGAGAGAGAGAAACCTCACAGTCAAATTTAAATTCAGAAATTGACTGTAGATTTGCTCTTAGAAAACTGGGCATTTTTCTTATTAAAATCATTCATTTAAGTGAACAATAAAGGAATTTCCCGCGCTACGATAAGAGCTCCCCGCATTCAGCGTAACCGGGCCCTGCGACGTGCCGCCCTCGCGCTACACCGAGCGGAGCCGAACAGGCCTCTACGACTCGGCTCCTCTCCGACCCGCGCTACGGTTAGGGAACCAGCGACCCAAACCGAGACTACGCCACACACACACACACGCACACACAAGCAAATTTGAATCATTGCCCTACTACACACACACAGGCAAAAAACTCGGACCACGAAAGCGACGCCAATTCGTGGTACGAGCCTCCTTCGTACTCTCCTGTACCCCTCGAAGATGATCCCCGTGTCCTCTTTGAAAACTCTCCCCCTCTTTGAAACTCGACTCCTACCCCTCTTCCCGATTCCGACTCGGATGTAGAGGTAATCTTTGAACGCCTCACTCCTTCCCCTTCCTCCTCTCGGTCAGACACCCTTACATCTCCCCCTGTCAACCTTCCAATTAATTTCCTGTCACACCTTTTTCGCTATCCACGGTCATACTCACCAATATCCCTCGGCAGATTAACCATAGACCTTAATCGTATAACACCCAAAGAACTTGACAGAATGATACCCAAACTCCCCTTTTTTGAAATAATTTTTGTTATCTTGCCATACTCCCGTGCCCATTTTTGTTCCCGAAGCCCTCTTCCACCCATACTATCCTCTTACCCGTTAACCTCCAATTTTTCCTAAAGTAACTTCAAGCCACGGATCGGCTACTCACACACACACACAACCATGACAGCATTACACATGTAAATTCCACGGGGGACTCTAAATACTCACATACACATCCACGCACACACAACACGTCCCCACCGGCCTCCGAGTGATGATCCGCCGCTATTGTAAAACTCGCGTTACACTTACTGTTTGTCGAATTAGTTTTTGTTACAAAAGGTGATGAGGTGTTAAGTATAAACACCTCATCACCTTTTGTAACAAAAACTAATTCGACAAACATTGTAATTATAAATGAGAAATAAAACATAAATATTTTAGCATAAAAAAAAATAAATTGTGTAGCAACTAATTCGTTAATTAAGACTTGACCTCGTACATTTTCCCGTCCCTACGATCGCACGGTCTCGTCCCTAGTCCTTGGAGCCACCGCTCCAGACTTTAAAAAGAGACCACCGAAAGAGAATACACAGGACGGAATAATATCGGCACGCGCCGTTGACCCATCCGTGATTATAAACAACTCGCTCGACTCGCACACAGATAGATTTCTGCATCTTCTGTGTCGAGAATCTAAAACAAAACGTCCAGCTGTTGCGTACCACCATAGCCCGACCGTATCTATGGACCAGGACGTAACAGTACTTTTTGAGTTATGAGAGTTGCATGTTAAAGTACTCGGTCGGATTTACACTTTTTGTGTGTGTGATCTAGCCACTTAAGGCACGATCAGTGTGTGTATACATATACATATACATATACATATACATATACATATACATATACATATACATATACATACATATATATACATACATATATTAAGAATTGGAATTAATTTGTAACGTTTTTTTAATGAAAAAAATTATTTATTTTAAATATAAATAAAAAAATACATTAATTAAAGTATTGCCCATCGCTTTTTACTACTTTTAACCATCTTTCGGGCAGGGGACGAATACCGTGGAAGAACGCTTCGTCTTTAGATGCAATCCACGAATCGACCCATTTTTGACAATCTTCGTAAGAAGTGAACTTCTGCTCAGACAGGCTATGAGCCATCAAACGAAACAAATGGTAATCAGAAGAAGCAACATCTGGAAAATACGGCGGGGAGGACTTCTCATTGAAGTGTTTCCAAGTATGTTTGAACCGGTTTTGCGACGTGCGGACAAGCATTGTCGTGCAGCAAAATGACTTTGTCGTGTCTTTTGTAGTATTCCGACCGTTTTTCTTTCAATGCACGGCTCAAGCGCATTAATTGTAGTCGGTAGCAATCTCCAGTTATGGTTTCATTCGGTTTCAGCAGTTCATAATAAATCACACCCTTCTGATCCCACCAAATACAGAGCAGGAGCTTAGACTTATATATATTCGGCTTTGCCACTGATGTTGATGGTTGGCCGGGATTAACCCATAACTTTCTGCGCTTCGGATTGTCGTAATGGATCCATTTTTCAGCACCGGTGACAATTCGATGCAAAAAACCTTTTCTTTTTCCCGTTGAAGCAGCAGTTCACACATCAAAAAACGCCTCTCAATGTTCCTTTCAATTCATATGGGATCCAATGTCCTTTCTTCTGGATCATGCCCAAACTTTTAAAACGTTTTCCTACCGTTGATAAGTCAACTCTCAATGATGTAGACAATTCTTGAAATGTTTCACATGAGTCTTCATTAAGCAATGCCTCCAAATCATTATCTTCAAATTTTTTCGGCTGGCCAGGTCGCTCTTTGTCATCCAAGTCGAAATCACTAGCTTTAAAACGTGCAAACCACTTCCGACACGTTTGCTCAGCTTATGTTCACCATACATTTCCACTAAAATACGATGAGCTTCAGCAGCACTTTTGTTCATATTAAAGTAATGAGTAAAACTCCCCGCAAAAACACTTTATTCGGCACAAATTTTGACATATTTAATAAATTATAAAGTGTTGTTATTTACGATTCAAAAAAAGGTTATGTAAAGCAAATGACGTTCAATGACTGTTTCACGATGAATACATTACTGTAGGTAACAACGAAATACTGTACTACCTACGCCATCTCTTGTAAAACGCTACAAATTAATTCCAACACCTAATATATACATATACATACACTCCTTTATACTACGGCTTGGTCAAAATTTTTGGGACACTCTGTGTGTATATATATATATATATATATATATATATATATTGTGACGTGACACTTTTTGTGTCCGTCACAAGGACATACTTCCGGCCGGCACAGGAGGCGGCGAGCTCGCGTCTTCCACTATTTAAGGGAGAGCAGCTCGATAGGGCGCGTAACGGATGCGCTCAATTTGGCAAAGGCGCGTGGCGCCTATATATTGTGTAAGGCGGTTGTGTAGTGCGTTAGGATATATGCTAACCCAAGGGTCGGCAAAACGCTGAAAACGGGCACGGGCGCCCGCGAACGCCCGCGATCGCCCGGCCTTTACGCACGCATATTATGATCATCATTATTCAGAACTAAGTAGCGCACTTATTCTTTTTGGCACCTTGAGATAAAACTGATAATACTACTACTAATATATAATATATACTAATAAACTAATATATGATAATATTAATATTAATATATACTAATATTTATT
>NW_018020982.1:10445-19511 GCF_002006095.1 Pseudomyrmex gracilis | reverse complement strand
TTCTCTCTCCTTCTCTTTCTCTCTTTTAACTAAAAAGAGTTTGTGTAAGTAAGAATTTTCATGAGGGTACCACTTGAAAATATGCCGATCCTGTTGCAGCATATTTCAGTTTATAAGCGATGCTCTTTTTCTATCCCCTCTGTTTACTTATTGCACGCGGGCAATTACGCGAGCAGTGCCCAGTTGCCGACCCCTGTGCTAACCTATTGTTTATATTATTTTTAGCATTGTATGCGAGATGATTGCGTCTTGATTGTCATTTTAAGCCGTGCGAGCCGCTGAGCGGCTACCTGGCCGTTTATTTACAGTGCGGAGAGAGAGAGAGCGCGGTGCACAATACGTGTCGTCGGACGAAGAGAAACAACGTAGAGGGAAGAGAGACAAACAGCACACAGGGGCGTAAGGGCTCTAGCGGCGTGAGGCGCTTGGCGGTACTGACGACGACGGACTAAGAAGCGAAAGACGTCGACACTCCGACTTCACGAGAAACAGAAGCGGAGCTTCCAGTGGAGTTTCGACCGTGGTGCCGGAAGCTGAGCCGAAAGAAGCTCAGCTACTTGAGAAATTGAGACCGAACGGGCCGAGACGGCCAGGAAAGGGCCCGCGTCGAAGAGCTGCCGACACGCACGTGGCCGCCGTCAATCACAGCGCCGCGGAATACAGAATATGATTGGCTAATTACCTGGCCCGAAGAACGGCACGCGGCGCCGAGAGCAATTGCCGCAGCAGCGAAGATCATTGTTGTGCGTGCCGTGAACGACGCGAGTTCCTCGCCTCCAAAAGAACCGTGATCTGTGCCAGAAAGCTGTGCCGGAAGTAAGTGGTAAAGTGTAAACTCGAGGAGGAAGCCGAGGATAAACAAACAAGCGGAGCAAAGCAAAATTGCCGATCTTTGATCCTGCGGGAACCACGCGAGGAAGGTGCCGACAGACGTAAGTGACCGTTCGCCTTCTCTCTCGCATATCTGCCAATTTTTGTATTATACGGTCGTGGATCGAGTCTGCACGGCAAACGTCAGCTCGATACCACGCGGTATATTGCGTGATACTTACCGTGTACGATAAGGATTTCCGATTTTGCGTAATACCAACGACAGTGTAAAACAGCTGCTCTCTCACATCGTCTCACGATCGCAACAATCCGGGCATAGCTCGTTATTCGTACGTGTTTTATTTTCATTTTTTTTGTATTTTGTCTCTCCGTATCGCGGTGTTGAATTTATACGTTAGTATTATCAAGAAACGCGTAATTTAGAAATGCGTAAGATCTTCTCGGACATTCTTTGTGAGAATTGAAAGTGCTAGTGCGAGTCGTGCCGAAATTCGCTGCCGTCAGACCGCGAAACTACGTAGACACTTTGTCTCGCTCGCGCTTAGCAAAGGTCGCGTGCCTACTGCGCGCTTTGTCTACGCTTTGTTTACGACAGCGCATTCCTCCGCATAAATAACGCACGGCAGTCACCAACGCTCAAGAACACGTTATAAAATACAGATGCGCGGTCACGAGCGAAAATAAATACGAACTACTACACCCTGTATATTTGTTGCCGATCGTAATCACTTAATAGCGGTAATAATTTCACGCGCAGTTGAATGTATTTGTTTATGTTTTTTTTCTTTTTATCCGAATTTATGTTTCACGCGGAGTAATTCCGTCCTTTGTGTACTGCCGACATTCCTTCTGGTCGGTGATCGTTCAGAGAACTATATCACCATTGTTATTAAAATATAGTACAAATATTATTAAACAATCAAGTTTCTCTGCCGTTATTTAGAATACTGCCTCCTGAGCCCACGCCTCTCCGTTATCGTTATTAACTGAGCTGCCGAGTGACCTTGCCGTCACGTCAAAAATATTTGTCCGGATTCTTGCTGCTAATTAAGATTTTTGAGTTGGCGTGTAAGCGCACGCCTGGCGCCCAACTATCGAATTCGGTGAGTAAAGAAACTTAGTTTTTTTTTTTTTGGAAAGAACGTGCCAAAGTTGTGCGCCGCCATAACATCCAACGCGATGTGCCCGTCACAATATATATATATATTGTGACGTAGTATCAAAGAAGCGCCGCTTCTTCCTCGCCACAAAAGTTAGATTTTTCGCGGGAGCCTGAGAAAACGAGTCGTAATAGAAGCGCCAAGATCCTCCAAGGCTTGCTTGCGTGTTATTAGAATAGTCTTTTATTTTTATTATCATTGGCGCCGCACGTTCCGAGGAGATGCATCGTGGTATCTTTCAAGGAGCTTTAATCTACGACTCGGAACGAGAGAGAAAGAGAGAGAGAGAGAGAGAGAGAGAGAGAGAGAGAGAGAGAGAGAGAGAGAGAAAGAAAGAAAGAGACTGCACGGAAGCGCTAACCATTGATTGTTTCAAGGTCACCGGGGATGAGCGCATGTTGCTGCATGGCTGCAGTCCATTTCATGTTTGATCGCGTTTATCTGTAGTATATGTCACGTATACTATAGATAAATATGCGCTTAAGCATGAAACGGACCGCAGCCCATGTAAGGAGCATCACACGAACAACCACGCTTTTGTTCGACTCAACGGACGGCGAGATGACAGAGCGGAACGAGAGGAACGGCGGAACGGACCGTCAGCGAGTTGCTTCCTGCCGAAATACTCAGCGCTATCACGACCCTGCTGCTGCCTTACTTCGCATGTTTAGCTGTTTGCTTCACTGCTGCTTGTTACGAGCTACTGCTTTTCTACGTTGCATTTTCGCTTGTACCGCTGCAGGCTGCCGAACACAATCCGGCGAGCTTTCATATTTCGCGGCCTGCCGCTTAGCGCGAGCCGCGCTACGTAACTCCGGAATTTGATTGGTTAACGCGACCTATCCCACGCGATCCCAGCGCTATCCGGCATATCGACCTCGGATTGAGCAAGATCCTTGTGTTCTTGGTCGCGAATAGCCGTGTCAAACAGACGCGCATTTACGGTTCCCGTGTAATAGAGTTCTCGCATCGTGATATAGTTAATTGCCGTGTCGTTATTACTGCTTTCCGGGCGGCTATCTCAGTGCCACTGTGCTGTTACCCGCTGCTGTTAGGCCGAGATATGAGTCGTCGGGACGCTGACCTTGCCCGAACGAACGAGCGCCTAGATCCTATGGCCGAGGACGACAACATACGGTGAAGTGCCCGTTTTGTAAGCCACGAATCTGCGTTGCCTAAGTCTCGTGTCGAG
This sequence comes from Pseudomyrmex gracilis, assembly GCF_002006095.1. Taxonomy (NCBI): domain Eukaryota; kingdom Metazoa; phylum Arthropoda; class Insecta; order Hymenoptera; family Formicidae; genus Pseudomyrmex; species Pseudomyrmex gracilis. Next base: position 16,328 of record NW_018020982.1, on the reverse strand, counting down.
GCTAGACGCTAATTCCCGCGTTTGTTTACATCGGCAAGGACGTCTCCTTCGCCTTCTTTCGAAATTTCGGCAGCGGCTAGAATCACAGGGCTTTGTGGCGACCTTTTGTAGGTTAAGTGCATGGTTAGCGAGTGTTTTATGCGATACCGTCAAGCCCTGGAGATAACGTGCCAAGCAGCGATTGTTCTGTGTAAATTGCGTGTGTAAGCTCGGGAGCGGTGCACTTGGACACCGTTCAATTAGACACAGTGCAATTGGACACAGAAAGATGCGCACCGTTTAATTAGACACCGTTCACTTAGACACCGTTCAAATGCGCACCGTTCACTTGGACATCGTTTATTTGCACACCGTTCATTTAGACACCGTTCAAATGCGCACCGTTCACTTAGACACAGTAAAAAATGCGCACCGTTCAGTTGGATCGTTTATTTGCACACTGTGCAGAACACCGCTTATCTAGTAACTGTGCAGTTGTACAGTCGGCGTCAATAAATCGTTTTGTGGACGCGGGGAGCTAGGGGTAAGAGGGACGGTATTCTCTAGCAGTAAATACTGTAATTGGTCAATTCATCGAGATCTGCTAGTTAGTACGGCGCCCGTTGGCAGTACTTACTGCTAGGGAATACCGTCTCTCTTACCCCTAGCCCTCCGGGTCCACGAAACGATTTATTGACGTTGACTGCGCAGGCTTAGCGAAGGACCAACAAGGGAAGGGGGGCGAGGGGGAGGGGCGGAGCCCCTCCTTGTGTGAAAGGCGCCGACTTCCTCTACCTATATACGCTTACTACACAGTGTAAAAGACTGGGCTTCTGCACTGCGCATCCTTCGGATGCGCCTGCGCAGCACGGTGTACAACTACACAGTTACTAGATAAATGTTGTCCTTCTGCACAGTTTGCAAATAAACGGTGCGCAAATGAACAGTGTGCAAATAAATGGTATCTAACTGAACGGTGCGCATTTTTTACGGTGTCTAAGTAAACAGTGCGCATTTAAACGGTGTTCAAGTAAACGGTGCGCATTTGGACGGTGTTTGAGTGAACGGTGTCTAATTAAACGGTGCGCATCTTTCTATGTCCAATTGCACTGAGTCCAATTGCACTGTGTTTAATTGAACGATGTCTAAGTGAATGCCACTTTGTAAGCTCATGTATTGGATCATTGTAAATATTGCATTTTTTGTGACGTTCGTAGAGTATAGCGTTCACGTCGCGTAGCTCTCGTCGCGTACTGATGATCAGCTGATGTCTTGAATACGATCGTGACGAGCCGCGCTTTCTTTGTTAAACCTTGTGAATTTGTTTCGTTAGCAAATTCCATATCGAACGGCCACGCTTTTGTATGATTGCTTCTTGTTTGTCATTTCTTGATATTTTTTTTATCGTTACTATCTGATCTTCACTGCGCCGAGATATTTTAGTGCATTGTTTCACTGGTGCAGCCCGTGTGGAATTGTAATCTTTTATTGCGAAAGAGTATTGCGCGAAAACGGCGACTTGAGTTCATTGCGGTACAAAATCACAGAGGCTCGGCGTTTGTACTTGCGTTGAGCAGTAATTTGTCAAGCCGACTTGCATCTATGCTGCTATTGTCTGTGTTCCGCTTGCGTAACCGGGAAATACGTGAATCTTTTTCGCGCGGTCAGCCTAGATGAAGTGCGTGTGCGTCGGAAGTGTCGAATTGCGGTGGTTATGCGAATCTCATTCGGAGTTTGCGTAAGAGTAGTGATTGGAGCGTGAGTTTGAAAAAGGGTATTGTTAAAGAATCCGCGAGCGTACGGTGAATACGAGTCGTGTGTTTAGTGAATGCTCCGTGGGTGAATTTCACTCTTGAGTATCATACGATTTTAGCCTTCGCGTAGCACTATTGAGAAGACTATCGCATCGTTTTTAGCGATTTTTGTGACGAACAAATCATGGAGTAGGTTCGCGCGTAGTTTCGACGTATCGTGACGCCTCAAAAATTAGCCAGGCTCTTCCGACGGCGCATCCGCTTCATTCTACCCTGCGAGTCTTTAACCAGCACTTTCAGCTTGATTTTCGGGAGTTTCGAGCCGTGAATTTATGTTCGGCGAAAGCTTTGCGTCGGATAAGCGACTCCAATGGCTTAGATTATCCGCTTGCCTAACTTGGCGCATTCTGCACGTCTCTCAATCGCTTGCTTGTTTAATCTGCGTCTTGCGGGAAGTTTTAATTGCTCCTATATGCATCTTAGGAATTTTATATTCGGTATAGTCAGCTCAGTCGGATCTGTGCTAGTAGCGACTAGTGGGCTTGACCAACTTTGACCGGCTACCCCTCGCTTCAGGTATTGTATCGATACTCTAGTTTTTTTTTTGTTATTTCGTCGCCGTCGTTTATTAATCGATAATGCTATGTGATCTGTATTAATATTCTTTCTTTTCTCGTTATCATTTTGTTATACATTATCGGCCTTATTTTTATTATTTTGTCACATGCTAAGTTGTTATAATAAATTGTTAGGTATCCTAAAAGTTATCTCTGGCTTAATTTATCGCACGGGTTACGTTATCGTTGGCTCAAGGGACAACCTGAATCAAAAGAATTAATACACCTAGCCCTTCTCCGTCCTAAAAGCGAGCCGTTGTGTCGAACGACGTCAAATTTGACGCGATAACGCGTCTGGCGCCAAAAATTCCAACACAGGATCCGTCGGCTTGGCGCAGTCGTCTTGCTTAGGGAACACCTTTTTCTCTTCTGTTCTTAATTCGATGTTTTATTTTCGCAGACTCCCGTCCGTGTCCCGTTTTCGACTCTCCGTTTCCGACAAAGTTACGCGAGAATTCGGTAACAGCTCAGAGAAACGTCACAATATATATATATATATATATACATACACACAGAGTGTCTCATTTTAATGTCGACCCAAATAACTTTTTTATTTTTAATCTTAAACGAAAATGTTTTAGACAAAAATTGTATGGCTTTAAAAGGGATATAAAATGGTGTCATTAGTTTGACCTTGAATAGTTGCTTGAAGGTCACATAAAAATTACCTTCAAGTTCTTAAATAGACTCCTTACTTTTTATTGCACATTCTTATAGATTATCTCGAGAGCTTTCCAAAACACTATAATTACGTACTTTTTTGTTAAGTACTTCTTAAGTTATACGGCAAGATCAGTGTATGTGTTGTGACGTGGCGGTCGCTCCTTCCTTGCCACAAATTGCACGTTTTAGCTGGACTTGGGAATGCGAGCGCTAAGATCCTTCAGGGCTAAATAATTGTTTATATTGTAGTCTTACGCTTTTGCTTTATTTTTTTTGTAACTCATTAGCATCTTACTATCATCTACCTGACGCCGATGGAATATCTGCTGTAAGGAATCACCGGAAACAAAATCTAAGGAATAAAGTGACGAGACGAGTCCAGAGCGAGAGAGAGAGACGTACGTCGGCAAGCGCGGGCGGCAAACAATCAGCAATGATCTGACCGGAAGGATACACCACGTGCGCTAAAGAGCACGGAAGGACCACGCGTTATGGCATTGCAAGCTAGAAAATCAGGCGGCGAATATTCAAAAAATTATAGCTGCACATCGTCTCAGTTGGATGAAAATTTAGACGCGCCGCATCCTGCAATGGCGACTGACTACGTGCACCAGCCTACGCCGGCAAGGTGCGGCTAACAAGCGTAATCAACACACAAAAATTAGCGCTCGTAATTTGCGGCTACAAGTCGTAGTAACTCCGGCGGATCTGAGCGCCGCGCCTGACAGAATGCCGTGTTCTGATTGGCCGTCGCGATTCACCCCTTGCGAATCTAGCGCGCTCCGGCGTATCAACCCCGAATCAATCGCGATCCTCGCTCTCTTGGTCGCTGCCATTGTAACGGGTCGAACGCAATTCCGAATTTCCAGCTAGTCGATTTTTTACGGGATGAAACAACGAGTAGAGGTCAGAGAGGACGGTGAAATTTGATGAGGTGCTCTGACTTCTTTTGTAAACCACGAATCCGCGCAATCCGTTGATCTGTGTCGAGGCTAGCAGCAACGTTAACTTTGGTAATTTTTTCACGGGCGAGGAGACATCCTTTACCATTTTACCGGCCCAGTGGTCTCGCGGCCTGAGTGCAGGGGCTGCGAACCTGGAGGACCCGAGTTCGAATCCGCTCACCACCTAAGGATTTTTTCCGGGCCGGTCCCTTTCAACCGAGTTTATCGGTTGATTGGCGAACTGAATCGGGCCTCCAAAAATTAATTCGAGTGTAATCCCGAATTAATTTCCCTCCCACAAGGCGATCGTAGTCATACCATCTTGAGCACGTGCCCGACATAGATGGGCACGCCCACTGTGAAAAGACGGCCGTGTATCGCGTGGTAGTAGGTAAAAAACTGCACACCCCCCCCCACATTCGTTCTGAGAATATATACCAAAGACTGGCGTATGCTCCTACCTCACTGGGGCAAGAGCCATAACAGCAAAGAAGAAAGAAATCCTTTACCATTTTGTCGTTTCGTTTTGCGAGCGACTAGAATCGGGCCTCACGGGGCTTTATGACACAAAGCGTTTATAGGATTAAGTAATTTTAAGTCAGATCGGAGCGTAATAAGTTCTGGAGACGTGTGGAGACATGGCAAACAGCAATTAATATATTCGTAGTGTTGTTATATCGTGAGTAATGTCTTGTATGCCTTTTGATACTATATGTGTTGTTGTCGCCGGATACTGAACGCCGAGATATTTCAAGCTAAATATTACGCTACGGTAAACAGCTTTGTCATATATATTTTCCGTGTTGTTGTGTTGTCGCCCCGCAAGCTCTCTTAGCGGTAATTAATTAGTGTTTTGCGCGATTTCTATACGTCTGTGATTGCTGGAGACGAAGTGTGAGCGTTGTAGCGAGAGTAGAGCGAGTAACCAACGTGCATAAAAAGTCTTTGCGAACATTCAAGCCAGCAGTGTATTGTGCGGTCGGTTAGATCTTCCGAGCACAATCGCGTTAGTCACATTCAATAACCCTGGCTAATTCAAACTAGTCACATTTGATACTAAGCTTCGCGTGTTGTCAAACGAGAAGTTCTCTCGTGTTATTATTGTGTCGAGCTTCGCTCGCGCTGTCATATCTTTTGCTAGCTAACAGTTAATAACGAAACAATATCGCCGCGCGAACCGCACGCGAAAACTCGCCTTTACTTCGTCTCTACTTGAGTAGCAAGATTTTTGCCGCCGCTTTGTATTGCGTAAAATAACATGTGATATACATAAACTATATATAAAAATCAATAATTACCGACAACTAAACGCAAAAGCATGGAGAGAGAGAGAGAGAGAAAGAGAGAGAGAAAGAGAGAGAGAAAGAAAGAGAGAGAGATCTCGTATTTAACTACATAAATTTAAAAAGAAACCTTATTTTCGAGACATTTGACATTAAACTTATTTATTTTGATGAAAGAAATATGAAGTTCATAATTTTGCGTTTAGTTGTCGGTATTGATTTTTATGTATTACTGTATTTTTATGTAGTTACTGTATATCACATGTTATTATATTAACTCCTATTCCGTTGCTACGGCGTGAGCGCGCGAAATACTGAGCTGTCATTGTGCCGTCATTATGCACGTGGATGCACGCTCATTCGCGGATCTTTATTAATTAATATCTCGTTAATTATTGCGAATCTTGCAAAGTGATCAGACTCTTCGACTCAGAATAACTCCTTCTATCTGCGGTGATCAAGAGGCACGGTAGTGCCTCGCGCCAAGTTCACGCGCAACGAAGTGGCGCTCGACCTGCGCGAGCACACCGTGCCTATTATACGCGAAAATCCGATATTTCAGTAGAGGGGAGAATTTAATCAGCCATTTTTTTAGGAACGACTGAATCGATTGACTTCATTTTAGTCTTAATCGATTCGGTAT
>NW_018020982.1:0-7865 GCF_002006095.1 Pseudomyrmex gracilis | reverse complement strand
GGTTCAGGACTTTTCGACTCAGTTTTATTCCTTCTATCTGCCTACGAGAGATTGTACGGCTATTCTGGGACACCCTGTATATATATATATATATATAGGATGAACCATTTACCATGGTACAACAAAATATCGCGAGAACTATGCAGTTTTTAAAAACATGATGCAGGCATATATATATTTCTCCTCTTTTTGTGTGCGTGCGCGCGCGCGCGTGTGTGTATGTGTAGAAGAAGAATGTATGTCACACACATACACAAAACAAAGATATATATCCGATCATGCAACCTTCATAGTACAGGTACTCAATCACAGTGCAATAAATACGGTACACCTTGAGTAATACTACTTTTACCAGCGATACTTTCACGCTTTATAACTCGAAATACACTTAACCTTTCGACTTAACCCTGTAGACTTAAAAAACCCCACAAAAATTATAGACTGGTCCATGAGGTCTATGTAATTTTGAGATCAATTATTTTCGCAAAAAATCAATATTTGTTTAATTTTTTTTAACTCAAAAGGTTGAACAATTCTGCGTCAATAAAAAAATCAGATTGAAAAAATCTCCAGTAGTTTCAAAGATATAAGCATTTAACGATATTTAATTAATTTAATCTAGTAATCTTAATTTTTTCTAGTAACATCGCACAGTGAGACAAACTGGCTAGACCAAAAGTCAAAGTTTGTAATATTAAAAATTGAGAAACTATTGATATCTCTTAAGAGAAGATTACTTGTATTATAAGATTGAAAGCATCGCTTTTTAGTATTAGCTTTTGTTTTCTTGTAATCAGTGCTCAAAGTCAACAAACGTACAAGTGTTAGAAAAACACTTGATCTTTTATTTCATACTTCTGAAAAATTTTCTCTTAGAAAATAGGATTTATATTATCTAGAAAGTTATTTACATATACAGGGTGTCTGACAATTACTTTAAAATCTCTCGTAGGCAGGTAAAAGGAGTAAAACTGAGTCGAGAAGTCCTGAACCATTTTTTTCTATTACATATAATAAAGGAGTAATTTGAATAAATCAAGCCAATCAGCGCCGACCTTTAGCCGGGCGCACATCAGTGAGCCGCGCGAAGCGCTCACGCACACCAGACGCGTGGTTGACTAACGTGCGTTTGGCGCACGTTGAAAATCGGCGCTGATTGGCTTGATTTATTCAATAATTACTCCTTTATTATATGTAATAGAAAAAAAATGAGGGATCAGGACTTTTCGACTTAGTTTTACTTCTTCTACCTGTGAGAGATTTTAAAGTAATTGTCAAAAACCCTGTATATAGATTCTATTATGTGTAGTAACAAACTAAAACAGTTACCAATGTGTGTACCAATAATTTTTAAACACAATAGAAAAAAATTTCACCTTTATATAAGGTTTGAAAAGGTACTTAATTATAGTGTTTTGGAGAAATTTCGAAATAAGCTACAAAAATGTGTAATAAGATGTGTGTGTGGCGGCCTCAACCACCGCCACAGCGCCTGCAAGCAGGTTACACGAGGACTCAGGAGCACGCAGCCTACCATAGGCGCAACCGTTCTCTCGCGAACGCTTACCGGCGCTAAACGGCGGGTCAGAGCACTGTCGCTACGCGGTGCGCAGCAGTGACTCTTCTCACGCGAGAGGATTGTGTGACGGGAGCTTTATAAGCGGCCTGCCGGCTACACACCGCATCAGTCCGAACGCCTCGGTCTGCTCAGTAACAGTAAGTACAGCAAGAAGTTATCACGCTAGCTAACTGAAGGTTTAACAGCCGCAATTCACAGAAGCATCCTTAGAGATACCACTCGGGGTCGATCGGAGCCTCCCCGATCATCAGGGAGTCAGCAAGACTACGAACCGGCCACCCAGAGGGAACGCCACGTGCAGTGGAATTTGCTGCCGTGGAGACTAGTGCCCATCAACCTCAGACCGCAGAGGTTAACCAAGCCGCCGAAGATTTTCCTGAGCATCTGGGACGTCCGGTTGGAGCGTTTCACTTCACCAAAGGAGAACTGGCTCTCCATTCTGCCGCTTCTTTCGCCCTTGCATTCGCCGCTTACCAGCCGCAGAGAGCAAATAACGATACCCATCAGCAGGATTACTAGAACTACATAACACACCGCTCCGACCACCAGCAAGCAGGGAACGCAAAGCGACTTGGACTGGGAGGTACCACCGCGGGACTTCGCTACGCAGACGGAATCTAGACGGACGAAGAAACCAGCTATACTCCACCGGGCGCTGCGGCGAGCGAAGTCGGAGCTGGCAACCCAGAAGAGCGACCGGAAGAAACGTACCCAGAAGACAGTGCAGATCACGACCATCAAATCGCACCTCCTTTGGTCTGAGACACCAGGAGTCGAGTGACTCCGGTTACACACAATCGGCCCTTTTCAGGGCCGTATACACATATACACACCAACACATTTATTGTACATAACATCGCACGCATTGTACATAGCGCCAAATAAATAGTACGTATATACTTCAGAAACGTATTCATTTAGCGCACCAGTGTTCCCATTATTCACTGCTGCTCTCTGTTCACTGCTGTTGAAACCGCTACGTCATATCTATCGCCCGGACACGAAAGAAGCTATAGTGTGCAATTCCATTTAAGGAATTGATAATGACCTTCGCGTGAATTTCAAACAACTCTCCAAAGTCAAATCAATGGCAACATGTTATGTACCCCTCCAAACAATACAACTTTTGTCTGAAACATGGTTCTCCAAAATGCACTGTTCAAAAATATTTTAGGCCGTCAATTAAAATGAAATACCCTGTACACAGCGCGTCAGGAATTCGAAGAGTAGGCGCAGGGATCGGAGGGCAAGCGGGCCGTATGATTCATACGGCGCTTGTTGGCGAGCAACCGTCCTGCTTACCCTATCCTGCTACTCTTCGAATTCCTGACGCGCTGTGTACATATACATATATTATATACAGGGTACCTGTATATATGTATATATTATACATATATGTATCTATTATAAACAGATATCTATTTTAACCTAGACACTCAAATATTTCAGTCGCAACGTATTAAAAAAAAATGTTTCACACAAAAGTTAAATGACATTGAAGACGAAAAATGATGACGTTATCAATTTAATTGTAGCTAGCGCCACTTTTGAGATTTTATTATATGGCGGTCATTTTTTTAAACGGAAGTCGATTTTTTTCTTAAAATAATAGTTGCAGCTGGTACTGAGATAAATATAATGGTTTTTTTTATTTTTTGAATTTGGATCATTTTTCATTAAGTTACAGTGTTCCAAAGTTTACGCACACTTACACACACGCTAAAACAGGTCACCTGAATAACTCGCTTGCTTTTTATAGTGAGAAAAAAATGCATCAAACCAAAGTTGTTTGGTTTTGGAAGAGATATAATCTGATTATTAATTGTTTCTTTATAGATGAAAGTGTAGAAGAAATATGAAAGTCATCTTCATTGTTAAATGAGATAATATTTTTTTATTTATCTTTTGATAGAGTTTAAAGACAAATGCAATAACTTATAAATGAAAATCATTGAAGATTACTAAAAAGCACCTGCAATCAAGAGGCACGGTAGTGCCTCGCGTCAAGTTCACGCGCAACGAAGTGGCGCTCGAACTGCGCGAGCACACTGTGCCTTATATACGCGAAAATGAGGAATTTTAGTGGAGGGGAGATATTTTATCAGCAATTTTATAATAACGACTGAATCGATCGACTTCTTTTTGGACTCGTTTGATTCGCGTTAAAAAAATGAAGAAAAAATTATTCTTGCGTTTTTTTGGTCTGTGGTTCTGAACGGAGATAATAAGAGATAACCGAAATGTGTGTGTGATTTTATTATTATTTAGAATTCGTCGTCAAATTTTGTGCATCTCGTATGCCTGCTACGAGATGGCGTTCATATACGAGGGCGTTGAAAGAAGAAAAAGATAGAAGGCAAAAAGTATGAGTTGGAGAGAGAAAGATATAATAATACTTCGCGTCATGCAACGTATGTTAATTCGGTGATTGGAAAGTTCCCGAAAACGCGGTTTTACAATAAAGCTTATGAATAACGAATATACTACCATGATAAAAAAATAACCGGAATATTTAATTTAAACCTCGCGGGCTTATCGGTTTAGAATTCTGTTGTTTGTGTCACGTTGGCAGCACTGTTACGGACACCCATGCCAAGCTTCTGCTTATCAGCTGTTCATTTACCTTTATGACAGTGATTTCTTTACATCAAGTTTTTACGTCGCGGCGATTTTTACAATGGATTAAAAACTTGAACAACGTTCTTGCATTAAATTTTGCTATAAAAATGAAATTAAGTGTTCCGACACATTAAAAATGTTACAAAAGTGTTATGGTGACGATACTCTCGTGGATTCTCCATGACGATAATGCGCCATCTCATAATGCGTTGATTATTCGTGAGTTTCTCGTCAAAAACAACACCAATACCATTCAACAACCGCCCAATTCACCTGATCTGGCACCATGTGACTTCTTCCTATTCAATCAACTCAAAAAACCACTACGAGGAACTCGTTTTGAGAGTGTGGAGGCAATAAAGCTAAAATCGCTGGAGGCACTAATGGCTATACCAAAAACCGACTTCCAGAAAAGCTTCGAGGGGTGGATCAAACGCTGGCACAAGTGCATCGCAGCCGACGGGGACAACTTTGAAGGGGACAACTTGAATTTTGAAGAATAAACATGTACTTTTCTTTTTATGAATAAATTCCGGTTATTTTTTGATCATCGTAGTACGCATTTGACTTATTTTAATATTCTACATTTAACGATATAGTCCTTTTATAGATTTATAGTCCTTTTGCAAATCGCGGATATCTCGAGAACCAGAAGAGATAGCTTGAAACTAATTTTGCAGGTACCTTCAATCGGCTACTCTGCGATTTATGATAAAAAGTGAAAGTTAACAAATTGAATATTTTGAGAACGGTACAAGGTAGAGCAAAATAGTTTTTGGATCTCGTTTTGTATTAGTTAGATGCAAAATACCACGTAATAAAAGTTTAATAATTTTTATTATTTAAACATTTGATTGGTAAAAACAAAACCTAGAATGTTTAAACCGGGCTGGTATTTTGCAGTTTGGTGTGCTGAGAATTATAGCGTAAACCGTTTTTCTCTATATCCTTTAGTTTGTTAGTTATTAATTTTGCAACTAACTGTGATGCTATGTGGTTGCGACTTAAGGGTGATAAATTGTCGACGTTGGCGTAAGGGTTACGATAGTAACTCATAAGTAATGGTAACTCGCTCGGAACAGTGGTTTTTTGATGATGTTAGTTACAACAAAATGGTGGTACTGGTAACTTTACTCCCGAATTTCGACTCCCAAAGCACCGACTTGAACGTAGGTGATTTACCGATGGTGGAAGATCTGGATAGTGTTAGGTACGTTCTAGAGGAAAAAACGGCAGGGCCGAGTAATAAAAATATATATATAACTAATAAAAAAAACTTAAGGATCTGAAGAAATAACTAAGAAATTATAAAGATTATAAGAGCCGCTTTGCAGGATGTTATGCCAAAAAATTCTATTATATACAGGGTGTCCCAGAATTGCCGTACAATCTCTCGTAGGCAGGTAGAAGGAATAAAACTGAGTCGAAAAGTCCTGAACTATTTTTTTCTATTATTTATAATAAACGAGTAATTATTGAGTAAATCAGGCCATTCAACGCCGACCTTTAGCCAGGCGCACGTCAGTGAACTGCGCGGAGTGCTCACACACACCAGGCGCGTGGCTCACTGACGTGCGTCTGGCTAAAGGTCTGCGCTGATTGGCTTGATTTACTCAATAAGTACTCCTTTATTATAAATAATAGAAAAAAATGGTTCTGGACTTTTCGACTTAGTTTTACTCCTTCTACGAGAGATTGTACGGCAATTCTGGGACACCCTGTATATGTATGCATATATATATATATATATATGTTCACATGTAAATTATACTGCAATGTGCTGATTAAATGTGCAGGCATATTGCTATCATTTGACTATCGGGGCATATATCTAGTTGAATATTTTGGCATAACATCCTGCAAAGCGGCTTTTATGACCTTATTTATTTCTTAGATATATATAACTATATATAAATGATACTAGAGTTAGATATAAATCAGTTTAAATATAAAATTCAGTTTAAATATGAAGTCAATATTGTATTTATAAAAAAATGCTGCAAATGTTTATCTTAAAAAAAAATAATAAATGTGTTACTATTTTGAGAAAATACAGAATAAAGAAACAATGGAAAAGATAAAGAATTTAAAGAGAAAAAATAGTGCATTATCTATCTCACACGCACGTACATACAACCAAGTAAACTTATGTATTGTATATTAAAGTTTTTAGTTTACTAAAAACTTTAATATTGTATATACAAAAACTACAAATGTTTATATTCTTTTTTTAAAGAAACTAAAAAAAACTTAAACAAAATATAAAGTGTGTGATACTCTAAAACCTTACCTTTTCAAAAAAAAGGTAAAAACAGGCGCTAAGTACACGCACAACACTTTATTGTATTTAAATTAAATTATTTTTTTATTTATACTCCAAAAACTTCTTTCTCTATAAAACCTGTTTTACAAAATTTATATACTACAAAACATTCTTTCTCTAAAAACCCGTTTTATAAAAAAAGTGATATTACAAAGTAGCACCAAGTAAATTTTGTACGTTACTTTTGTACATTATTATCTTAATCAAAGTATATATATAACTACTTTGTTAAGTTTAAGTTTTTGTTATGGAAAAAATTGTGAAAGAAAGAATTGTCTGGTTAAATTAACAAAAGGATTTGTAGTGAAACTAACAAGTAGACCCAGCAAAACTTTACTTTCTGTGAAAAACAAAAAAAAAGAAAAAAGAAAAAGTTTTGTTAAAATAAAAACTATTTAATGCAAAACATTAAATTAACAAAACGATTTGCAGTGAAACTAACAAATAGACGCAGTAAAACTTTACTTGCCATGAAAAACAAAAAAAAAGAGAAAAAGTTTTGTTAAAATATTTATAAAAATACGTGACGTATACATAGAAGAATTCGACGATTGTTCTGCGAAAACAGCGGGCATTATGGTAAGTATATAAAAATATACGTGCTGTACCAACGACTAAAGTGTCAATAAGTGGACAGCTATACAAAGTAATAAATGCCAGATTTAATAATGGGCTGTGTATTGAAAACAATCATTATACAAGTATGTGCATAGAAGGAAAATCTAGCTGGCTTGGAATTGATGATACGCAAATTAAAAAATACTACTGGTTAAAAAATGCAAAAAATGTTTATATTTTTTTCTTGGAAGAAATAAATAAATAAATGTGTTACAATTGTTCAGATTAAATTACTATTCTCGAAAACCTTAACTTTAAAAAAAAAGGTAAAACCAAGCGCCCAGTACACGCACAGCACGTATTGTATTTAATTTAAATACTATAAACACATTTTTTCCCAAAAAGGTTCAAAGGTTTTTTGCATTAAATATTTTTTATTTAAAAGAAACTTTTTCTTTTTCTTTTTGTTTGTTTTTCACGGAAAATAAAGATTTCCTGGATCTACTTGTTAGTTTCACTATAATGTAACAAAAATTTATCAGGCCCAGAAAATTCTTTTTTTCAACATTTTTCCGTGATGAAAATATACCAAAGTACATAGTTTTTAAATAATCACGGAAAATAAAGTTTTGTTGAATCTACTTGTTAGTTTCTCTAACAAATAAATTGTTGGATGTCGAGGTGGTTGGNTGATGAAAGATTAAGTTCAGAACACGAACTTGTATTTTTATCTTTTATTTCTCTGATTACAACTCCTTCTATATCTTACACGGCTGTATCTCACTG
>NW_018020981.1:103482-105217 GCF_002006095.1 Pseudomyrmex gracilis | reverse complement strand
ATAATATAATTTAATAATGTAATTTTATAGTTTCGTTACCGAATTTGTAATTATTGTACAGCACACTGAGGAAGACTTAAAACAAAAGTCGAAACGTTTGTTAAATAATATCAATTTACAATACATCTGCAATACATCCAGCAACTAGTTCAGTAACGCCTATTTTATTCAACACATTTATATTTCATTATATTTATAAAATTTATTTTAAGCATGTTTAATCTTTTGAAAAGAGTATAAGTAAAATTACCGGATTTTGGTTACAGCAATGGAATTTTTTTAATGCATGTTTTCTTATGTTTTTAGATGTGCTGAATTCAGAAAAAGCAAAATTAAAAAGGTGCTCCGATGGGAAAGTATTGAAAATTGCATTTAAAATAGTCCCGCTCTTAGCCTGATCCAAGATCAGCGACGTATATACAGAGTAATTCAGAACAACTCTTTACCCTTGAAAATACATATTCTTGACTAAATTCTAAGACACCTTTTTATTTACTAAAATTTTTTGTTCAAAGCTTACTTTTTGAGTTAGTGATAAAAATAGTTGACTTACCACGAGTCAGATACAAGAGGTAGGCAAGGGCGGCGCAACCTACCGCGGGCGATTATGTGTGGTGTATGACGCGATCAGCTGCAGTGATGTAAGATCTTGCAGGCTAGCACCAAGAGCACCGAGGTGGTGGGGACACGCACACAGCGAGAACCGCCGTCCGTGTGCGTGACGTCACGCTCGGCTGTTCGGCTCGTCAAAGGGTGCATTCCGATATTCACTGCCAGTACTGNCAATGTGACGTCATAAAACAGTGCTGTTTCTATGTTCCGCAATTACTTGTACTGTTTCTTCCATCGTATAACGGAACGATTTTATAGTATCTTTTGAAGTGTACAAACATAACCAAAAATCAATCAGTGAACACGTAAGAATAGACGCCGCCATCTTTCTACTGCGACTGCCTTACCTCTCCAACCGCAGTGATGAAAGCAGGAAGTGACGACAAAATCCGTGACGTCATATGCTCGCAAACGTGCTTCGACAGCTTACTGCTATGTATTTTGGAACGGTACTTGTGACGCTGCCAGTACTGGCAGTAAATATCGGAATGCACCCAAAGAGCGCAGACATACTATGTTCTGCCTCGCTTCCATCAAGCCCGCTACGCGAGCAAGACACTGAGGCTAGAAAACAATGTTTCGTTACGCGCTTGTAGCCTATGACAATATGACAACGAAAACTGCTTTTCCATGACTTACAATCTTAGAAAAAATAGATAATATTATTAATAAGGATGAGTTAAACATCTCAAGATACATTTGTTAGTACATTTTTATTAATTCTTATTAAAAATTAACTGCGATAATTTTAAAGGTTTTAGATTATTTTTAGATTATTGAAAACCATTTAATATATATATATGTATATATATATAAACTAAATTAGTAGTATTACCAATTTTTCTATATTTTTAATTTGTAAATCACGAAAAGAATCTACATTTTACAGATGCACAATCCTAAAGTATTTAATTCATATCATATGAATATAATATATTAATTAATTGAATTTTGTATAATATGAAGTAAATATTTTAAGATTATATGTCTGAAAAATGTAGATTCACTCTTGTCATAATTTACAAAACAAAAATATATATAAAAAAAGAACACTAATAACTTTCAATATTCAAAAAACTTTTGAATTCTTTCAGTTAACTCATATGTAATAATTCCTAAAAAA
>NW_018020981.1:99508-103302 GCF_002006095.1 Pseudomyrmex gracilis | reverse complement strand
GCAGTTAACTTTTAATAAGAATTAATAAAAATGTAATAATAAATGCATTTTGAGATGTTCAACTCATCCTTATTAATAATATTATCTACTTTTTCTAAGATTGTAAGTCATGGAAAAGCAGTTTTCGTTGTCATATTGTCATAGGCTACAAGCGCGTAACAAAACATTGTTTTCTAGCCTCAGTGTCTTGCTCGCGTAGCGGGCTTGGTGGAAGCAAGGCAGAACATAGTATGTCTGCGCTCTTTGACGAGCCGAACAGCCGAGCGTGACGTCACGCACACGAACGGCGGTTCTCGCTGTGTGCGTGTCCCCACCACTTCGGTGCTCTTGGTGCTAGCCTGCAAAATCTTACATTACTGATCAGCTGATGTTTCACACAAGCATTGAAGTTTGCATCACTTTTAAACTCGTATTAAATAGAATATTATCTTAAATTTTACAATAATATTGTTCTGAGAAAACAATAAGAAGTGCAAATTGCGCGTTTAAAACACTGAAATATTTCACATTCAACTAATCGCATTAGTCAAATCAGCCAATTGACTAACATGATTGATCAATTCCACGAGACCTGCGTCTTGTGTTTGCGTTTTGCGCTTAATGTGAAACGAGCTTAAAGGTAACGCGAACTTCAACTTTTCCACACTCAAAAAGAATACTACCACAAGCGTGTTGCTGTACTCACACAGTGAAAGCGATTCGTCGGCTGCCGGTGCGAGGTCGGAAGAATGTGTGTGTGTGTGTGTGTGTGTGTGTGTGTGTGTACAAGTGTAATCAGTGAAGTAAGTAATTTATCGGTAAAGAATTACGTGTTGACGACTGATAATCCTTGGAAGAAACATGTTTCATTACATGCTTTTTTCAAGAAGTGTTGGTCATCGAAAGGTTAAGCAAACAATAGTGAGTGATAGTGATTTACGTGACAGTGATAGTGAGTTTTGTAAGATGCACGAATTTATAAAAACGATTGAATAAATAAATAAGTGCAAGAAAAGGAGAAAAACAGAGAAAGTTACAGAAACATACCGTGTGTGTAAAACATCAGCTGATTGCATCAGGCACCACACGTAATCTCTCGCGATGAGTTGCGCCGCCCTTGCCTATAGTCCAGTCAATAAGGAAAAAAAGCACCATTTTTTGCAAAAATGTTTACCCGAATTCCGATTACATTACCGTTTAGTGTACGCTTCACTGATGGATCCGTATTGTCGTGCAACCAAAAATGTTTCCCGTTAAATTAAAACTGAGATTCATCTCGGGCTCTGACGTGCGTGAATTCGATTATATATGTGTACACGCGCACATATATATATAGATATATTTCTCGCATAACATCCAGCAAACGGCTCTTAACGACTAATCATTCATTTATTAGTTTAAAGACTTCAGAGCCCGAGATGAATCTCAGTTTTAGTTGTTAAATTCACGCTGTCGCACGAAGCGTTATTACAGTATCAAAAACATCTTCAAGAAATGTACATAATATTGCGAGACAAATTCCAAGTGCCTCGGTAGCCTAACAGGGAAGGCGACGGCCCGGAAAGCCGGACATTCCAGGTTCGACTTCTGGCTGAGGAGTTTTTTTCGCAATATTTTAAATTAATTTGGGGGGATATTTGGATTTCTTCATATACGAGATGCAAATTTAGCATACTATATGATTATTAGAATTGTAAGTACAATTCAAAAAACTCACGTAAAAAACGTGAATTTGATTATATATGTGTACACGCGCACATATATATATAAACATATTTCCCGCATAACATCCAGCAAACGGCTCTTAACGACTAATTCATTTATTAGATAAAAATTTTTATTTTTACATATAAGAAA
Source organism: Pseudomyrmex gracilis (assembly GCF_002006095.1). Classification (NCBI taxonomy): domain Eukaryota; kingdom Metazoa; phylum Arthropoda; class Insecta; order Hymenoptera; family Formicidae; genus Pseudomyrmex; species Pseudomyrmex gracilis. Next base: position 101,466 of record NW_018020981.1, on the reverse strand, counting down.
TGCATTTTTCTATTACCAGTGGTGTTTGCAAACTGTATGCATCGATAAAATGAAAGTAGTACTATTATTTTACAGTAACATCAAGAAATTGTTCCAACAATAAATAATGTATGTGTACAGTACTGCAAAAATGAATCATCAGAAATTATTAATAAAGGATACATAAAAAAACGTTGCCAAGATTTGAGCAGGTAGGTTAACGTTAATAGCTTTTCTGAAGGCAGAATCGTAAAGAGCTCGTCGAGCTACCTCAAATTTAAAAAAAAACGTCTCAATACGATCAATATTAACCGAGATAATGCCATTTTTATGAATTTGAAGTGAAAATGACGCTACGCGCGGGAGTCGCCGCCGAGCGCAGCGGCTGCGGTCCGCTTATCCCCACCACCGTCCTTATGTACTTGACATACAAAATTTTTCTTTAACACTCTGTAAATAATGCTATACTATACTGAATTTCTTCGAAACTTTTCTTGATAAAAGTGTAACTCTTCTACTCCATATCCCCACAGTTTCAGATCTTAATATTAATAATGAAAGGAGCTGCGAATTTTCAAAAAAAAAAAAAATTATCTCGGCTTCTACGTAACGTAGAATAACGAATTTTTTTTAAATACGCGTAAACATATCAGCTATCGAAATATCAAATCAGTAAAACGATATAGTTATTAGCGTCAAAGTTACTTCATTTATTTATGAGAAAAAACCGATCATTATTTTCAACGCCTTTTTTAGGTGTTTTTGAATAACAATTTTGATTAACCTTTTCGCTCCAGGACTGGTCCATATATGGACCAGCAAGAAAAGCGAACGTAATAGATGTTTATAAGGTCAATTTAATTCACTAAATTTAGGAAAAAATTGAAAAAAATCCTGGTTACTTCTTTGACCTTCAAAATTAACTTTGAAGGGGGGGGGTAGCAGGTTATTATTAACTTTTTCAGCTAAAATGCGAGGTCAATTTTAAAGGAAAAATCCCCGGAGCAAAAAGGTTAAATATCACTTGTATGTAAGAGTAAAACTCTTTCAGAACAAAACTAGATCACGCTGGTTGCTGTATCATTGAACAAACGACATAATTAAGTGCAAAAATAGAGTCTTTGGGCTAAACAAATGCATTTATTCACAAACTATATGATATTTTGGTCTGAAATTCTGCACACGTTTTACGGGTAGCAAAGGCCGTATGTTTGATAAATTTTGAAGCTCTGTGCTAATTATTACAAAGATTTTTAACAAGTGAAAAAACATTCATTTTTTGGTGTTTTTTGCATATATCTCGATAAATATTTGCTCGATTCATTCAATTAATAGCTTAAACAAAAGATATTTTCAATACCTACAACTTCTATTTAGAACTTTTTTCTCTAACTAGCAGTTCTTCCTCGATAAAAGCGAAAAACCTATTTTTAACACTTTTAACCATTATTTATAACAAGTTCCGGGAAAAATTTTTGATTGCACGACAATAGGGATCCATCAGTGAAGCGTACACTAAAAGGTAATGTAATCGGAATTCGGGTAAACATTTTTACATCATTTTTCCCCTATTGACTGGACTACTACCTTTTGTATCTGACTCGTGGTAAGTCAACTATTTTTATCAATAAATCAAAAAGTAAGCTTTAAACAAAAAACTGTGCTAAATAAAAAGTCTTAGAATTTAGTCATGAATATTAGTATTTTCAAGGATAAAGGGGTGTTCTGAATCACCCTGTATAACTAGTCTCATGTATGTGTGTTTGTGTGCGCGCGCGCACCTGCGCGTGTGTGTCACGACAAACACACACACACACACACATGGGACTAGATATACACGTCATTGTTCTTGTATCAGGCTAAGAGCGGGACTACTTTAAATGGGGTGATACTCTATTGACCACAGTACGATTCGACACCGCTCGATTCGACACAGATTTATTCGACACGAAATTATTCGACACCGTACGATTCGACAC
>NW_018020981.1:93079-99063 GCF_002006095.1 Pseudomyrmex gracilis | reverse complement strand
TGTGTCCAATAATTTGGTGTCGAATCGATCGGTGTCGAATCGTACTGTGGTCAAACGGAACACGCCCCTTTAAATGCGATTTTCAATACTTTTTCATTGGAGCACTTTTTAATTGTGCTTTTTTAATTGTGCTTTTTCTGAAGTCAGCACATCCAAAAACAAAAAAAGACATGCATAAAAAAGGTTTCGTTGCTGGAGCCAAAATTCGGTAGTTTTACTCATACTTCTTTGTTCTGTAAGGACTTTAAAGGCGTTGCAATCAAACAGTGAAAAAGGTTATGGTTTTTTTGTAACTAATACAACACAAGCATTTTTTCACTTTTTTGCAGATACTTGAATAAAAAATTTACTTTTTTCTGGCAAACTTTGTTTACTTTATTTATCCTCTATCTTCTTCCGTTCTTCTTGATAAAGTTTTAAATGATTCACAATCATATGTCTTTTTAAATTTGTAACATGTGATTCAAGGAATTTTGATCCACATGGTTTACATGTAGATTCATTTTTTTTCAACGTCGAAATAAAAACATTTTCGAAGAAATGTTTCGTTTTCGACCCATGATACACAGTAAGAATCTAACACTACTTAATAATTTAACACTAACTTATAAATAAACTAAAGTAAAGTCACTAAGAAACTATACTGATCTACAAAATATGTATTGAATTAATACGCATCAATAGGCATAACATGTATTCGAAGCTTTACAATTCATTTCAAATCAAAAACTATTTCAATATTATTGATGCTTTGAATCGCAAAGCTTCTAATACGCGTTACAGTAATTAGTATGAGAAAAAGGGATAGCACGAGGACAAGCGATTTGTTACGGCCAAATTGTATTTATATTTTTTTTATAATGCAAAATATATAAACGGTAATAAGAGTCGTACGCTGATGTTGTTGCGGATATATACAGGGTGTCCCAGAATTGGTTTAACATCNCTCGTAGGCAGGTAGAAGGAATAAAACTGAGTCGAAAAGTCCTATACCATTCTGCTAGATTCGCAATAGTTACTGAGATTTTAATTAACAAAGATCCGCGAATAAGCGTGCATCAGGCTGTTTTACGCGCGGAGGACAGCCCAGCGCGCTTCGCACAATTACATTTTAATATGTATATGTTATAGTATATGCTGTTATATTAGCTCTTCCCATATGTCGCTATGGGTAACACGTTATCGCGCGAAGCGCACTGGGTTGGCTTACGCGCGTAAGACAGCCCGATGCATGCTCATTCGCGGATCTTTGTTAATTAAAATCTCAGTAACTATTGCGAATCTAGCAAAATGGTATAGGACTTTTCGACTCAGTTTTATTCCTTCTACCTGCCTACGAGAGATGTTAAACCAATTCTGGGACAGAAACCTACCCTGTATATACAGGGTGTCTGACAACGAACTATAAAGCCGACGTGTGTAGGTAGATCGGGTCATTCTGAACAGAAAAGTTATATACTATTTTGCAAAATTCGCAATATTTATTGAGATATGAATTAATAAATGTAAACCAATGAAGGCGCGGGGAGCGATGATCGGACTCTATAGGCGTGCACAATTATCAGATGAAAAGAAAAATGACTTCTCTCATATAATGTTTTAGTAACGAGAAGCGGAGTAAACAAACAAGCGCGGAACGACTCAGTTTCTTGCGATCAGGCGCTATTCGGCGGTACGCAGCGAGCAGCGGCGAGCGAGGAGTAGAGCTGATAATTGTGCACGCCTATAGAGTCCGATCATCGCTCCCCGCGCCTTCATTGGTTCACATTTATTAATTCATATCTCAATAAATATTGCAAATTTTGCAAAATGGTATATACCTTTTCTGTTCAGAATAACTCGATCTACCTACACACGTCGGCTTTATAGTTTGTTGTCAGACACTCTGTATATATATACTTAATGCAAAAAACTTGGCGCGACTGCACCAAAAACTAAAGTCAGAGCACACATTACTATTGAGTAGCTACCACTATTGAGTAGCTATCACATCAGACTGAACTGTAGTTCAATATAGTTTTTGATGCAGTCGCGTTAAGTTTTTTGCATTAAATATTTTTATTTTGAAAATAGTTCCATATGGGTTATCGACTTTTTACACACAGCGAAGTCTATAAATGTACGAATTGACATGATTTAAGACTTTTCACTCAAAGCTAGTTTTAGAGGTTTCTAATATTTTATTTTGTAACAATGTATACACGTACAAGATTTGGCGCTACTTTTTGATCATTTCTTTTGTAGAATAAATTTTGCAGAAAAAGATTTTTATAGTAATACTCTTTTCAGAGATACGAGTTGCGCGTGTACGAGTTGGCGCTTATTTTTTACTTTTTTTGAAAAGGTATTTTGTTTGGTCAGAAAAGACACCAAAGTAATTTACACATGTAATATATGTATATCACAACATCAATAGCTCGCGCTTAGCGCGCATTTATGTAGTGTTCTGATGAACAGAAAAAGTAGAAGTATATCGCATACCTGTAGGATTCCGGATTGAGCCTCGTAACAGTACAGTAATGATGCAGCGCACAGACACCGTTGAGAGGACCGCCACAGCCCCATACTTGCTCCACTTCGCGTGGCAGCGAAACCGTATTGGCCGCGTAATACCTGCAAGACAGAAATAAAGAATCAAGATATTCAACACAAAAATAGATAATACAAATCACAATCAAACTTATGTATTCAGAGGACACGGTTGTGTATCAAAAGTATCATTGTGTCATTAGCGTTATTAAATAAATTGAATATACTTAACCATGTCAAATTACAAATTTATAATCTTTGCTTTGTATAAAAGCTCGAAACCTCATGTGGGTCTATTTTCAAAATAAAAAATATTTAATGCAAGAAATCCTGGCGTGGCTGCACCAAAAACTATCCACACAGAACAGAACATTCCAGTAAACATCTATTAGACATCCATAATGAAAATTGGAAACATCTAATGGACATTAACGTTACCACTAGTAGATATCCATTAGATATCTAGAGTTTACTTTTTAGATATTTATAAGAAGTCTACTGAATGTATTTCATAGATGTTTTGTGGTAATCCATAAAGAGATGCAGTAGATATCCTACATAGCACGTAATATTACTGCAATGTCACAATAATATTGTTTTTCCATTGCAATGTTACACTCTAATACAGAAGAAGAAATATTACCATAATGTTAATATACTATCACAGTAGTATTAAAATGTTTGCCGAAATGCATTACAGTAATATTACAAGAATATATTTTAAAAAATCAATGCCTCATTGAGATTCTACTCGAATTAATTTTTGGTAGCCTGATTCAATTTACCGATTACCTGATGAACTCCATAAAAGGTACCGGAACCCGTAACAAATCCTGATGGCAGGATTCGAACTCGAGACCTTTCATGCTCGCAACCTCTGCACTCAGTTGGCGAGATCACTTGTTTCTTATTAAAATGTAATTTTTTTATCTACTTATTCTCAAGCTATTTTACACATTTTATTTATTATTTAATTAATTATTTTATTAAAAATATTGCAGTGCACTGTACCTGCAAAAATTAATAAAACTATTTTTCTTATTATTATTATTATTATTAAACATAATTTAAAATACATTTTTACAACGCAAATAAATGTTTTATTAATATATTGATTATTATAGTCAATTCTTAATAAATATGTACAAAATGATATATAAAGAGACGTATACACATTTATATGTAACATTTTTATTATATAATGTAACGGAGGCGAGTTTCTATCGGCTTCGCTCGGCCTTCTGCCTGTCGACATATTTCTTTATTTTTTATACAGTTTTTATTTTATTGTTTGCACATTTATACTATTATTTTTACTGTAATTTACATTGTTATTTATATTGTTATTTATATTATTTGTCTTTATGTATGAAAGCGCAGTGTTTGTTGTGCTTCATAAGGTATAAATTTTTTTGTGTAATAAGTTTTAATAACTGATAAAAAAGACTACCATTTTAAGAGTATTGTATTTGTTTTATATTCTTATTATCCGGTAGTTTATAGTATAAAATAGTTAACAAAAAAAATTTTATTGTTACTTATTGTCTACGTAATAATTATTATTTGAAAAGTTATTGTTGTAATCATTTTATCACTTTTGATTATTGATATATTTGACATAATGATTGACGATATTGTTAAATATACTAGTGATTATATAAAATCAGCAAAAATTTTATTTTATTCTTATTTGTATATACAGGGTCATCAAAAGTATCGGACCCCCCTAATATCTTCAGTTAAAATGCATTTTGGAGAACATGTCCAATAGCAAAGTTGTATGTGTTGTGATCGGGAAGATGAAGGACTTCGGTGAAGAATAAGATTCTTTTATAAAAGACTGGCGTAGTTTATTACTACCAAGTTTACAAACTACTGTACAATATCGCACGCTTATTCTGACACTTAGCCGTTGCTATACTGCGGTAAACTCTCCGGATGGACTCGGAGCCACACAGTATTCAACAGCTACTCACGATCTGTCTGTCGTTGCTCGCAATCGATCTTTTAAAGGGATCGATTGTGTCCACTCAGCACCTCAGCGACCTAATTGTTACTGCACGTATGCCGCTGACGTTGCGTGCTGCGTCTGTACTCTACTTAATACTACGCTTAACAAGCAGATTTCATTTACGAGGAAATGCTGCTTGTTACCTTTTTAAAAACAAATTCGGGTCGATTGAGCAATAACGCGTACCTCCCGCAATTGCTCAATGGCCCGTATGAAACTAAACTAAATTTCACAACATATGGTTTCAAGCAAGGAGTAAGATGATGACCTTGACTTTGATCTTGACCATGTCCTTTAAGGTCAACCTTACTTTTATAAATGGAACTCCCTACATTTTATTGCATATTTGTATAGCTTATCTCAAGAGCTTTCCAAACCACTATAATAAAACATTTTTTCAGTAAGTACTTTTTGAGTTATAAAGGTTTGACATTAACAATTTGTTAAGTAGCGTGTGATTCCGGCCAGTTAAAGCAAGAGTGGCGTGTGGGTCTGGCCACTTCAGGCAAGAGGCGTGTGATTCCGGCCAGTTAAGACAAGAATGGCGTGTGGATCCGGCCAGTTAAGGAGAATTTCATTCCAGTTGGTCAGCTTGGGCAAAATATTTAATTGTATCAAACAATTCACAACAAATGTTCAAATTGTTGCTCTTCAACAGCCTGGCAATGGGCCAATCTGTTATAAACAGCTGAAACCGCATTCCTGTACGTTTCCGGCGGTATTAGTTCTATCTCTCGAGTTATTCTCTCTCTTAAATCATCTAAATCTTGAGGCTTGGTGGCATAAACTTTACTTTTCAAGTTTAACCCCACAAAAAAAAATCAAGTGGGATCAAGTCCGGAGACCGAGGTGGCCACTTAATATGGCCCCTTTGCCCTATCCCCCTATCCTGAAAGACCTCATTCAAATATTGACAGACAATGACACCATAATGAGGTGGAGCTCCAACCTGTTGGAAATAAATTTCATCGATATTTCCACCAACTATATTTTGAATAGCTAGAACAATTTGTTCGTGAAGCATGACTGTGTATACCTGTGTTGTCAAATTGCCTTCAATGAAAAAAGGGCCAACTGGTCTACCATTAAGAATACCAGCCCATACGTTAATTTTTTGTGGATATTGGGTATGATTGTTTCTTTTCCAGTGAGGATTAACGTCACTCCAGTATTTACAATTGTGTCTATTTATATTTCCAGTCAGTTCAAATGTTGCCTCATCAGAGAAGACAATATTATTAAGTAATAGAGGATCGTCGACAATCATCTCCATCATAAGATCACAAAATTTGATGCGTCTATCAAAATCGTCTTCGGACAACTCTTGGCACAAATAGAGTTTGTATAGATGGCATTTATTCAATTTCAAAATTTTACTGACAGATGTATGACCGATTTCGTGTTCTTGTGCAACGCGATTGACGGAAATATGGGGATTTTCAAC
>NW_018020981.1:81507-92479 GCF_002006095.1 Pseudomyrmex gracilis | reverse complement strand
CGTACGGTGTCGAATAATTTGGTGTCGAATAAATCTGTGTCGAATCGAGCGGTGTCGAATCGTACTGTGGTCAATAGAGTATCACCCCTGTAAAATATCTAATGCCTTATCATTATTTGTTGCTGATGTACGTCTACCAGATCTTGAGCGGCTTTTAACGCTACCAATGTTTTTAAAACGTTGAATAGTACGGATTACAGTACTTTTAGAGATCCTATTATTTTCATCCCGAAAATTTTCATTAAATAATCGCGTTTCTGTTTTATACTCTCTTTGTTGATCTCCCCATTCTCGCATCATTAACTGTGTTATTTGATCTTTTTCAGAAAGCTCTGTCATTCTTAATTAGAGCAAAGAAGAATTAATCAGGTAAGTGATAGAAAATTGATCTAAATAATTAAGTAGAGAAAAATACTAATTATTAAGTGTTGGTCCATCTATTGATTTGTTTATTTCACCCAGCACTAGCAAAAAGCTCGTTGAGCAATTGAAAATCTAATTAATTAATTAATAATATTTACGAAAAATTTTTGGGCTATTGGAAACAAAATAAAGATGTTTGAGACAATCAATTAAAGCGCAATGTCTTCTTTTGTTACAGAAAAAATTTTTGGGGCTGTTTGTTTTTGTTCACAAGGTAACTGCTGCTCGCTAAGAAAAAGACAGCACTGCATCGAAGATTAAAATCAGTAATCCGTATTGTTTGCTCAATAACTCGTACATTGGTGCCTGCGAGAGTGAGAAAATAAAGATCGGCCCTGCCAACGCTTTCGGGCAGATTCCCGCTAACGCTTTTGGACATCACGCATTCGAGCAACTTCTCGCGATCATCTTCGGGAAGTTTTCCGCCGTAGCTACTAGCATAACCTTGAAGCCGTACAACTTTGCTATTGGACATTTTTCCAAAATGCATTCTTACTGAAAATATTAGGGGGATTCGACACTTTTTGATTAATGTATTTTCTTTAAACCAATTAATTGGTCTTATTATTCCGTGCACAAAAGTATTATGGTTATGATTACTACAAACTAAATAATATTTTACAAAATATTTTACAGTTTGTGTCAAAAAATTGTTAACTTCAAACCTTTATAACTCAAAAAGTACTTATTGAAAAAATGTTTTATTTTAGTGTTTTGGAAAGCTCTTTCGAGATAAGCTATAAAAATATGCAATAAAATGTAGGGGGTTCTATTAAAAAAAATAAGGTTGACCTTGAAATGACCTTAATGGACATGGTCAAGATCAAAGTCAAGGTCATCATCTTACTCCTCGCTTGAAATCATACAACTTTACTATTGGATATTTTCTCCAAAATGCATTTTAACTGAAGATATTAGGGGGGATCTGATACTTTTTGATGACCCTGTATAATGTTTTTAATTAATATATATTAATATATATTATTGTATATAATGTTTTTAGTTAAAATGTACACAAGTGTACTTGGTGCTACTGTTTTAAATCACTTCTTTTGTAACATAGGTTTTGTAGAAATAGTAAAAGTTTACTTGGTGCTACTTTTTGATATCACTTCTTTTATAAAATAAGTTTTTGGAGACAGATCTCGTTATGAGGATTTTAGAGAAAAAATTTTGTAGTATGTAATTTTATAAAACGTGTTTTATAAAAAAAGAATTCTTTATTGTAAACTAAACTACATTTTTCTTGCATACTAAAAAATTAAATACAATACGTGTTGTGCGTGTACTTGGCGCTTGTTGTTACCATTTTGTGATACGTGTATATAAGTAAATTTTTACAAGTGAGTTTTTTGAATTGAGATTTCAATTCTTCGAATTATATAAGATGCTAGATTTGCATCTCGTATATGAAGGACCCCGAATACCCCCCCAAACTAATTTACAATATTGCGAAAGAAACTCCTCAGCCAGGAGTCGAACCTGAAATCTCCGATTTTCCGGGCCATCACCTTCCCTATTAGGCCACCAAGGCACTTAGAGTTTGTTTCGCAATACTTTGTACATCTATCGAAGATGGTCTGATAGTTTAATAACGCTCATCATTTCAACGAACGTGAATTAACAATTAAATTAAATCTCAATTCAAAAAACTCACTTGTAAAAATTTACTTGTGAACACGTATATATATTCATATATGTACATATATATATATACACACACATGCATATTTTCGCAAACATCCTGCGATTGACTCGTAAAATCTTATATATATTTCGTAAAGTAATAATTCAGTTGCAACGGAAAATGCAGGTGATAAATAATTTAAATTGAATAAATTCTATTGTTACTTTTTTTAATAACAAAACTCTACGTAGTTTTGCAAACATATATTTATCTTAGAATAAATCGGTTTATTCTCAATCTTTGAATTCTCAATCAAACCAACAATTTGTATTATTAATACAAATTACGTGGTCCATTTACGTGATCAAAGAAAACATCGCATTGAAGGTAATCTTTGATGCGATGTTTTCTTTTACCACGTAAACAATTTCATCAATAAAAATAATAAATCTTCGTCTTCATTGCTTGAAATAATTATCTTCTGTAGTACTACTTGAGTCACTTAACTTTTCATAATTATTACTACTATTACGTGAAGAAGAACTGTTAATCGCATTACATTTAATTTTTTCATTAAGGTAGTTCCCGTGCGACAGTCGCATTCAAAAATAAAATCTACCGTCAATATAAAAAGGTTAAGATAAGTTAGGTTTAAAGGATATAATTTCTGTCAGAGATTGTACTAGAGTATACTATGTATACAAATTCGTATACATACATTTACACAAGTCAGAATGTTAATTGTGGCAAATATTCGTAAAATGTCTCTCTATAATATAGTTGTGTATAAAAATTCAGACATATTGAAATTAAAAACAAAAATAGGCTGTTTGGATGCATTCAGTATAGGGAACGTGAGTTAATAACGCTTACTTTGATTGTGAATATCTCGATTCACAATCGGTCAATTTCTTTGACATTGCGAAATTAAGTGTAAAACATCATTTTTAACATTCCGTCGTAAAAAAATTTTATCAAATTACACAAAAAAGTGATTTGCATGGCAACTACCTTAAATAGCAAATAAATTTAGAAAATATGAATAAAGTCATAAGAGCCGTATTTGCAGGATGTTATGCCAAAATATACTTTCATATATACATGCATACATATATATATATATATATATATGTGTTCACATGTAAATTTTTATGTGAGTGTTTGAATTGAAATTTTTAATTCTTAAAATCATACAGAATGCTATACTTGCATCTCATGTATGAAAGACCCCGTATATTTCCCTAACTAATTTTAAAAATATTGCGAAAAAAACTCCTCAGCCAGGAGTCGAACGTAGAATATATCCTGTATGATTTTAAGAATTGAAAATTTCAATTCAGAAACTCACGTGCAAAAATTTACATGTGAACACACACACACACACATATATATATATATATATATATATGTATGTATGTATGTATGTATAGAAGTATATTTCGGCATAACATCCTGCAAAAACGGCTTTTATGACCTTATTTATATTTTCTTAGTTTAGACTTCAGAGGCTTAAATTTCTTTAATTGAAAATAACTTTGTTATTGTTATTCATCTAAAAACTTTAAATTAATCTGTAGACAACATTATTACATGTTATTACATTTTTATTTAATTAATATTTTAGTTAACATCAAATAAAACGTAAAATGGTTATAAATTATATTGTCTACTCAGGTAGCACAAGACATCCTCAGAATTATTCTGAATATGTCCAAGACTTAGGATACTTATAGGACGTTTTAAGATATCATTATAAATATATTTTATAAAGATTTAATATGCATACACACATGATTACATTTAATTATGTAGAGTATTTATTATAATTTAGAATTATTAAGTATCATAATAAAATATTAATGTCAATTGGATAATCACTAGATGTCTACAGGCTACCTACTTTTCTATTATATATAGTAAATGTCTTTTGATTTTTCAAAGAACATCTACATATGTTATCTGAAAATTAATTGGTAACATTGTGACGAGGCGAGCCGCGCCACCGTATTATTATATCACAATTATTATTACAAATACTATTATCATTTATTATTCACATTTTACTGTTATTTTTCGTATTACTCTTTTTGTCATTATGTATTATATTATTATTTTCAATTATATTATTTTTATATCTATTCTTTATATTATTCTTCTCATCTATACTGTAGCATACCTTCCTATAGACATAAGAGCGCGCAAACAACGCACATGTGTGCGTAATACGGACGCAAGCGAATACCTATGACGGTGCGACACGGCACAGATGCGTGTCACGGCGCGCAAACAAGCGCGCACACTGACCTCGGACGCAGTGTGCCCAGTTTTGACTTACAGCACGCTGCAGCAAGTGGAAGGGATACGCGAGCAGCCGTGTACAGTGCGGAGCACCATATCGTGCGCCACGAGAGGGGAGAAGTAGTTCTCCTCCGGCCGCCTCCTACTACCACGCGCCAGCGGCCCGAGATTTAATCCATATATCGACACGGTTACCGATGATACATATCGACGCGGTTACCAATAAAACCGACAGGCATATGTTATCATAAAACTACCGTAAACATTGAAAAGAGTAACTCTGTATTGAAAGTGACTTCAATAATTTATATCAAATATTTATTTATTTAATTATTACGTGATATAATTTTACGTGATATAAGAAACTTACTTACGGTAAGTGTGTAAAAAAGTAAAATATATTTAAGTAAGAGAGTAAAAAACCATGACAATAGATAAATGTCATAGTGATTATTAAAATATTTTTAAACATTATTTAAATATTAAGAATAAAAAATAAAACAGTATACTAGATTTGTATAATTAACGTTAAATTTTCTTTAAAACATCNAAAATAAAAACTAGTAAGGCAATATTGTAATAGTTATGTTTATATATAAATATATATATACATATAGTTGTATGTGTATTAAAAAATTTAACAAAATAATGATACTAACAAATAATGTGTGTGTGTGTGTATGAAAAGATAAGAAGAATGACACAAACAATTATTTTATATAATTTTGAAGCAGTTACGCTAGATTTTATTTTATAGGGTTGCGCTCACAAATGTTCTTCCGTCAAAGATATATTTATGGTTCTGACAAGAAGTGTTTAATGTTTGCTAGCAGCTGTTTATCATTTTTCGCCGTTTTTCCTCGTTCTTACACTTATTTACTTACAGAAACATTTCAATTAAATAAAACAATACGAACACCATAAAAGACTAATTAAACAAATGAAACATATAAGGAGCATAAATGAAAAGTGAAGAATATAACTCCACTCTTGGCCAATATGTACGTCTCTTTGAGAAGGGGTTAGAAGTTAATGTGGGGAAATCAAAGGTGTTGAGGTTTAGAAAAGGGGGAAAGAGGGAGAAAAAATTGGAATACTGGTGGAAGGGAGAGAGACTGGAAGAGGTGAAGGAGTATAAATATCTGGAGTATGTTTTCCAGAGAAACGGGGGGAGAGAGGCGCAGATAAAAGAGAAAGTAAAAAAGGGGGCGGCTGTTATGAGTCAAGTGTGGGAGATTGAAAAGAGGAGGTTCGGTAGGGATTAGAGTAGAAGGCTGTGGCTGTTCGACACGCTGGTTTGGTCACTGGTAAGGTACGGGGTAGAGATCTGGGGTTGGAGGGAATGGGATAGCGTAGAGAGGATACAGGACAGATATATAAGGTGGTTGTTAGACGTGGATTGGAGGATATATGATAAGGGAGGAAGTCCAGAAGGATCTATTGAAAGACAAAGCGGGGCAGAGGGCTTGGAGATTTGAGGAAAGGTTGGAGAAAGGGGAAAGCAGCAAGATAGCAAAATTATGTTTGAAGGAGATCAGAAATAGGGAAGGAAATGGAGAGGGTTTATCAAAGTGGGAAAAGGATAGGATAAAATATTATGAAGAGAGGGGAGTAAAGATGGCGGGGTTAAGGGAGAGGAAGGAGAATGGAGAGCACAGATACTGATAGAGAAGAAGAGGAAGATGCAAACGGAGGAGAGGTAGATGAGGATAGGGAATTCGAGATACAACAAGTGGTACGGAAGGGTCAAAAAGGAGGGTGTGCCGGAGTATTTAAAGAAAGGATGGGGGGAAAGCAGATGCTAGGTTTAGGTTGGGGAACGAGATGAGGGAGGAAAGATATTGGGAGAGAGAGAAAGAAAGAATGTGTAGAATGTGTGGTTTGGTGAAAGAGGGATGGAGGCACGTGTGGGAGGATTGTGGGGTATGGGGGGTGGAAGGAAATTGGGAAGACATGATAGAGGTGATTCTGAAGGGAGAGAGGGAGGGAGAACGATGGTTAAGGAAGCTGGAAGAATATAGGAGAAAGGAGACAAAGGAGGGGAAGAGGGAGGAGGGTATGATTGAGATGTGGGGGGGGGAAGGTTGAATGCGGAAAGGAATATGAATGGATTTATGGATGGAATAAGTGAAATGGATAAGGGTGAATGGAGAGAATGAGAGAGCACTGTCTAGGTAGAGACGGTTGCCGGAAGAGGAGGTCCAGGTAGAGTAGGGTAAGCGTGTGTGTGTGTATAGGTTAGGTTAGGTTAGGTTTAAGATTTGTTGGAAGATAGTTGTAAGATAGTATATAAGGTAGTTTTTAAGGTAGTTTGTAAGGTCGATTTAAGGATGTGATTGTGTAAATATATTTGTAACCCTGAGGGGATCAATAAATTTATCTATCTATCTATCTATCTATCTATGTACGTATTTTTGTTTTGTTAATATGTTATTCAAAATTTTAAGAAGTGGCAAGGCAGTTGGAGTCAAAAGCACAGTTGTTGTTGTGTATAAATGTAATAATGATGTTTTTTATTTAATAGTTTACAAAACTAGGGTCAAAACGTCATATTTTTGCAAACTATTAAATGAAAAACATCATTATTACATTTATACACAACAACAACTGTGCTTTTGACTCCAACTGCCTTGCCACTTAAAATTTTGAATATCTGAAGTTATCCGTTTTCTAATTTGTTAATATGTTACGTTATTTTTTTACTTTGCACTTGTAATTACATATAATATACATTAAAAGAAAAAAAGTATTCTTACATTAAAAATTTTATTGTATTTAACTTTTAGAAATAACTTATGTACACATTGTTGCTCAACGGAAACTGCGAGAAGGTGGTGGTTTCTTCCGCCAAAACCAATGTAAAACATTTGTTTTGTTCAATATTGTAATAAATGTTTATATATACGTTTTTTAGCATAAGAAATAATAATAATTAAAATAATTAAAATAATTCTACATGTTATAGTATAAAACAATGTTTTAATAAAAATATAAATAAATACAAATATATAAAAATTAATACACTATTTACAAAACCATTGTTGTGTATTTCCAAAAAGAATATAGATAGTACAGAACAGGTAAAAGCTTAGATAGAAAGGATAGATGTAGAAAAGATAGATGGAATAAGAAGATAGAAAAGAAGGAGAAATACATAAGGAAAGAACAAATAAAATAGATTAAAAAATTGAAAAAATATCTCGGACAGCACAAACTTTCAAGTGACATCTTAAAAACATTCGAAGTGCGTCCATAAAAATAACACATTTTCTGGATGTCTTTAGGATGTATTTTGCAGGTCTATGCTGTCTGAAATAAGAAAAAAAATACAACATAAAAATGACGCGCAATACATAGAGAGTGTTTTACTTATTTTAAAGTCACTTTACACGAGTTACAATTGACAACAGAAGTCAAAACAAAAATATTTAAGAAATTAAAATGCATCTATAAATAAATAAATAAATACATATATTTATTTATATATATAAGTAAACAATTAAATATATGTACATATATATACAGGGTATTAAAAGTACCTATACCGCAAAAAATCTTGAAAACTAAGCATGTTACAAAGAAGTGTTTTAGATGAAATTGTAGAGATTTAAAGGGGATCTATTTACTAATTTTATCAGTTTGAATGACATTCCCAAGGTCAGGACAAAATCACCTTAAATTTGTTTAAATGGACCACTCTACTTTTTATTGCAAATTCTTAAAGCTTAAGTTAAGAGCTTTTTAAGACACTATAATAGTTTATTTTAATTACGTACTTTTTGACGTATGAGGGTTGAATTAGAGTATCGCCTGTATTAACATTATTTATTGACGTTATCATTCATTTCAACTGTTGCTTTATCTGAAAGGACTATGTCGAATAGGAACATAAGTTCTTTGTCAATTTTCTGCATTATTTGCTCACAAAATTCGTTTTGATCAAAATCATTTTTGTAGAAAAAGTTCCGGCGCGGTATTTTATTATTCAACTTTCATAACAAAAACTGCTTAATGAAAATAATCTTTATTATAATGTTTCGGAAAGCTCTTGAATTAAGCTATAAGAATCTGCAATTAAAAGTAGAGTGTTCCATTTAAAAAAATCAATGTGTTCTTGACTTAACCTTCGTGGCGCTTTCCACAAAGTCATACTGATACAATTGATAAATAGATTCTTTTATGCCCAACAACTTTTATCTGAAACCTTTTTTCATAAAATATCTAGTTTTCAAAATTTTTTGCGATATTAATACTTGTTATCTACTCTGTATAAAAAATATAATGCCTTAGAAAAGAATGTTTTTATTATCTAAACATAAATTTAATGTATAATTAAAACGGTGTTAATTATACAACTTATATGCATACATATATATAATATATGAATAGTGTGGTGCACATCACTTTACGAACACGCCGTACAATTGTGAAGCGGCCTTAAGCTTGGGCCGGCGGCCCGCCGCAGCGCGACTAGTACGGCGCGCCGCCGCTACACGGCACACCGCGGCGCTAGTTCGCCCGCAAGCAACATAGATAAGACGGCCGTCGGCGGCCCTTCGGTATCCAGCTCGCTAGTTAGCTAGAGCGCAATCAGCTCGCTATCTAGTTGGAGCACGACCGATCTCCCAGAGATCACTTTTTTTCTATTTAGAGAAAAAGCAAAAAAGGCATTCCGCCGCAAAGCCTTCACAGCACCAAGGCCGCCGAGTGACCCCGGACACTTGGGTCCAAAAAGCTCCCGATGGTAGAACAATTTCTACCGTGGCGCCTGATTCCAATCGACCTTCCTCCTCCACGGACCTCACCTCCAAGGAGACCGATCGCCCGGGACCGACCGCCGACACCTTCCTATACCCCACGGCAGCTAAATGTGTCTACGCAGACGCAAATGGACAGAGTCGACTGCGGCACCCAGACCAGGGCTCGCCAGAGGGCCAGGAAACGAGGAACAAAACTTTCCACCGTAGAACGGGCCTGCCAAGCGGAGAACACACGCCCGGCTTCAACAACGGAAGCAGCCGTCCAGACGAACGACCGAGGATCTTCGTTGTTCTCACCTCAGCGGTTCCAGGGCACCGACTGGCGGCTAACCACGGCCAAGCCCTGCATCTTCTGGAAGGAGAAAGCCTAAAAAAGGCTCTTTTCAGGACCGACACCAAACGACCCTTTTCAGGGCCCCTTCTTATAAAAAACCCAAAAATACATTCTTGTATATAGTGTAAAATAAAAGTATTGTTTCCATTATAGAAAAAACTTTTAATACACGCCTATCACATCCACGATCCTCGCTGCCATCACTACCGTCGTGACCTCGCCGTCCTCTCGCATAATTGCCTCATCCAAAAATAGCAAGACTCGAGTAGATTATCAATATGTTAGATAATAAAATGCTCCAAAAACTTTCAAAATAAGGAAATGTTGATACGGCAGTTTGAAGCAAACACTGGTGTTGAAGTGTAAGGTGAACAATGTTTATTAACGAATGTGTGGTCTATATAAACGTTTCGACCCTTGATTTGGGTCTTTATCAATATAAATTCTACAATATAAAATTACAATTGTCACGTAGTAGTAAATAATACATAAATAAAAAAATGATAAAAACTTACAATAAGTAAATAGATGGAAAAACGTTAGTAAAAATGTGTGTCACAAACAGTAATGCTGTCACATCTTCATGGTATCTATTTGGTAACTGAGAGATGTGAAGTATACATAAATTTTAAATCAAATCAGAGTCAAAGTCACGTGCCAACGTGACATCAACGTGACATCGAGTAGATTACTTCAGTGATTTTTACATATTTGAGGATATACTTTGTCGAAAATAAGAAGTGGTTTTTGCTCTTGTTTTGAAATGGACGCCAACATTTTATTTACGACTAAATTTAGCAGAAGAATTCAGTTAAAACAAGTAAACTGTATAGCAAGAATTATTTATTCTTTTGTGTGCTTGAAGAACCGATATCACAGAAAATTTAGAGTTTACTCTCTTTTTGAAATAGATATTTATGTTTCATCATTATTTGACTTCAGAAATTGCATGAAATCAAGTTAATTGAACAGCAAGAATAGTGTGACCATATTCATGCCAAATTATAATCATCAATTTGTTTATCATTGTTTTGACATNAAGCAACAATCATTACATCAATATTAAATTTGTAGACGATTTGTATATGACGATATACTTATATACAATTATAATTCAGAAAAAGGGCAAATAGTTCCAAAAATATATAACTTTCAAACGTGACAAGCAGTTGGAACTAAAAACACGGATGTTGTTGTGCGAATATGTGATGGAAATATTATTTATTCATGTATATAAATGAAACATAATAACGTTTCGACCTTCCGTTTAGGTCTTTATCAAATTCTACAAATATAATATAGCAACCTCGGTGGCCTAACAGGGAAGGCGACGGCCTGGAAAGCCGGAGATTCCAGGTTCGATTCCTGGCTGAGGAGTTTTTTTCGCAATATTTTAAATCAATTAGGGGGGTATTCGGGGTCTATCATATATGAAATGCAAAACTAGCATTCTATATGAATTTATGAATTGAAATTTCAATTCGAAAAAACACGTGAAAAACGTGAATTTACTTATATGTGTACACACAT
>NW_018020981.1:57487-79497 GCF_002006095.1 Pseudomyrmex gracilis | reverse complement strand
TCTATATTCTTTTTGGAAATACACAACAATGGTTTTGTAAATAGTGTATTAATTTTTATATATTTGTATTTATTTATATTTTTATTAAAACATTGTTTTATACTATAACATGTAGAATTATTTTAATTATTTTAATTATTATTATTTCTTATGCTAAAAAACGTATATATAAACATTTATTACAATATTGAACAAAACAAATGTTTTACATTGGTTTTGACGGAAGAAACCACCACTTTCTCGCGGTTCCGTTGAGCAACAATGTGTACATAGTTCATTTCTAGAACTTAAATACATTAAAATTCTCAGTGCAATAATACTTTTTTTCTTTTAATGTATATTATATGTAATTACGAGTGCAAAGTAAAAAGTATAACATACCATATTAACAAAACAAAAAGACGTACATATTGGCCAAGAGTGGAGTTATATTCTTCACTTTTCATTTATGCTCCTCATATGTTTTATTTTCCTAATTATTCTTTTATGGTGTTAATATTATTTTATTTAATTGAAATGTTTCTGTAAGTAAATAAGTGCAAAAACGAGGATAAACGGCAAAAAATGATTAACATCTGCTAGCGCGAGTCTTACAAGGGAAGACTACAACAATGGAACAATCGATTTGGACGAAACTTATAGGATCGATAGATAATTATGTGGAGTATTGCAGAGTAAAGTAATAAGACGCACCACTCAAGCATTCGCGAGAAAATCGAATGTGAAAATTTCGAGTTAATTTATAAAGATATTAAATAGGTTGTTTAATCAAAGATCGCGTAGCGTAGCGGTAGCGTACTAGGTTAGTAGTGTCGCCGCTGCTCGTTCGAGTCTCAAAATATATTTATTTTTTTTTCAAATGTTACAATATAATCTAAATGTAACTATTACGTTTTTATTTATTTATTGCATGTTATAAAAGAGTGCATTTTTTGCATAAAAAATCCGTAATGTAAAAAATACGGTAAAAATAATTAGATTGTTACTAATTTGTGTTCTGTTTGTAAAAAACGGATAAATAATTGTATGCAACATGTAAAAATACATGCAACATGTTTTAAAGCACATACATTTCTTTGTAATATTTGTTGAACGTTATACCTTTGAAAGAAAATATTATATTCTTGAAAAGTAGAAAACAGACAATGAGTAAACATGAGATAATTTCCGTTACATTGTGAGAAACAAGATTTCACTATTTGACTGGTAACAGCGAGAGTAGACAGAAAAGAAGAAAAGTTTGCAGTGCTAATTAAATTGGAAGATACATTAAAATGGAAGATCATTTTTGAAAAGTAATTGTTCCAGATAAACAATGGCATCCTTTAGCAGTAATTTTGACTCGTCACTGTAAATTGATGTACTATCACATTCATTCGATGAAGAACCAGGTACACCTTCCAGTTTAATGTATCTTCCAATCTCTCGAGGCGGTGTTTTGAGAGCGATCCTTCCAGCCGAGGCATTGTCTCGGACTTAGAATCCTAACCGGTCGAGGCGTTGTCTCGACTTACACTGGTGCTAGAAGCGTTGTCTCGAACACTACCCGACCGTCACGATCGAAACGTTGTCTCGATCGATTCAGGCACTCCGGCGCACATTATTTCCGTCGGCTTTACGAACCCCGGAGATCCAATTGGCTGTTGTAATCGCCACACCGAGAAACAGTCGTTCTCACGTCTCGTCGTTTTCACAACTCAACCGGCCGTTTTCACAGCCAGGAACCTCTCCTTGTAAATACACCCCGTGTACATATCTCCCCGTAGAACTAAGTCTAGCCATAAGCCCGCCACGCCGAAATTCATTTATTCGCGCCGACGATAATATCCGCACCAAGCTACCGCGCCAGCCGTAATATCCGAGCCGAGGTTACCGTACCGACCAATTGAGTCAGCTCCGTTTGTAAATACCGTTTTAGAGTTTAATAAACCGACCTACATTCAGCATAAGCAAAACTGAGTGTCGCAACTTCTTGCCTTCTTCTCCCCCGAACCGTGGCACCGACCGAGCTGTCCGGCAGGCGGAAGGCCGGGCGAAGCCGATAGAAAATCGGCTCCATTACAACATAGTTAAAATATAGTATTTTTTAAATAACAGACTTTTTCCACGCATATCTAAAATACATCCAAAGGACATCCAGAGGACATCCTACGTATGTTTCAAAAAAGTGTCTTTGGGATATCTTCTAGACTTTTCTTTTTGGACGTACTATGCTGCCTTGATCAAACTTATCATATTGACTTATTAAAAATAAGCAATATTTACTGTATAGTTTAGATGTATGTATAGTGTATGTTAGTTAAATATATAAACGTTTCTCACTACATAAAAAATTGGATTTCTATGCATTAAAATCGTTGTAATTTTCACCCGCTAACTCGTAGAAATTCCGATGTAATTTGGATTATTTTTGTCATTCACGAAAAAATCGGATTCTCATTGCACATTAAAACTATAATACTATTTATTACTATTATATTTATTTAAGTTTAGATATCGTTGCAATTTGGAAGTTAAAAATATATTTTCTACTCTTAGTTGTTTTCAAAATAGATTTTATTAATTAAGTTCAGTGGTCTCGTGGTCTGAATGCAGAGATTGTGAACATGGAAATCCTGATGCGAGTTCGAATCCACTTACTACTTTAGGATTTTTTGCGGTTGCTTCCAATCGAATTTATCAGTTAGAAAACAAACTAAATCGAACTAATGAATATATGTAAGTCTGGTCAGTAAGAGCCGATCGCAGGATGTTGTGTAAAAATAATGTGCGTATATATACGTATGCATACATTTACAAAGTATTGCGAAACAAAATAACTCCAAGTGCCTCTGTAGCCTAACAAAAAAAGTGACGGCCCGGAAAGCCGGAAATTCCAGATTCGACTCCTGGCTGAGGAGTTTTTTTGCAATATTTTAAAAATTAGTTAGGAGGGTATACGGGGTCTTTCATATATATGATGCAAACCTAGCATCTTATATGATTTAAAGAATTGTTATTTCAGTTCAATAAACTCACGTGAAAAATTTACACGTGAATGTATATATATAAATGTATGCATATACGTATATATACGCACATTATTTCCTCACAACATCCTGCAATCGGCTCTTACTGACTAGACTTACATATATTTATTAGTTTTTGATACTCAAAGAGCCCGAGATAATTCTCTATTATTGAACATTTGTAAACTGAATCGAGTTTGCATAATAATAACATATATTAATTTTTGTATGATTATATATAGGATGTCCCATAATTGCCGTCTCACCACTCGTACAAACATTTAACTACGCGGTTATAAAGCCTANAAGAGCCCGAGATAATTCTCTATTATTGAACATTTGTAAACTGAATCGAGTTTGCATAATAATAACATATATTAATTTTTGTATGATTATATATATATATATATATATATATATATATATATAATTTTTTGCGGAGAATGTCCTACACATATCTAGTAAAAACCCTTAAAACGTCTCACGTTAATATCCTAAGGATATTTATAGGTATAGCGTGAGGCGCTCATTTGCTAATCAGAACATTTACAATATGTACCTTGAATATGGAGGGGGCTGCTCAGTCTGTGAGTTGCGTTCAAAGCGGGAGAACGTTTTGGGTCTTCTTACATAATACTGACTGATACTTTGCTGCCACTTCCGCCTCTCTTTAAATATCTATGTAGCGTTTTTTTTCTTATTCATATTCTTCATGATCTTGAATAAATTATGATTTTTTTTTTTTTGTACTTTTATGTAAGTTTTCATTAAAACACTGAAGAAGATCTCATAGTGGATCGAAACGTTTGTTAACATTTTTGAAAATTTTCGTATTAAAAAAGAATTGTACCCGAATATCTGGTGTTAGCTTGTCATTATCATTTTCTTATCTTTTTATCTACTAATAGATGTCGGGATCAAAACAGACTATCCACAGGACATTCTGGTTTTTATATAAAATGTCCTCTGGATGTCCAGAGGACGTCCATGTGTTATCTAGTCCAGTCAATAAGGAAAAAATGAGGCAAAACTGTTTAGCCAAATTCCGATTACATTACCTTTTAGTGTGCGCTTCACTGATGGATCCTTATTGTCGTGCAACCAAAAATTTTTCCCGGAACTTGTTATAAATAATGGTTAAAAGTGCAGAAAATAGGTTTTTCGCTTTTATCGAGAAAAAACTGCTAGTTAAGGAAAAAAGTTCTAAATAGAAACAGGAAAGTAAAGAGGTGTCACCTCAAGGTCTCTTTCAAAATTACTGTTTAATGTTTAAATTCAACGACCGTGTAGAGCCAATGCAGGATATAGTGCAATAATACAAACTTAAATAATTTTTTCTCAAAACGTTTCGACTTTATTTCAAGTCCTTATCAATTGAATCTAACACAAAAGAAAATTATTTACAGATAAACTTTTGTTACGTCCTGGACTCCACGGTCCCCTTCTGTTTGGAACCAGACATAAACTAGCTTTAAGATTTGCGCCTTAGAATTAATTTTTAAATAACAATCCTTGAGCAGAGAACAGAAGACCTATTGAACTAAGATAAAATCCGTATCGCAATTTTTTATCTAATCACTCTTACCGACTTTCAAATGAGTATCGGTCAATTAATCAACAAGTAGCCCGGATGTTTGGTTCACGAATATAAACTTAAATAATTTAGGCGGTCCGCTAATCTCTAGCAAGGAATGTTAAGGGCACCGAAAATAAACAGGAAATTGCACGTGCAGATAACAAGGTTTAAACAAATGTTGAGCGAGTCAGAAGGAATGATTGTCGATGATTGGTCCTCTCGCCTGATCGGATTAGCAAATGAAAGATCGAAATTTTAATCAGTAAAGAGTGGGAGAGTAAAATCTAAAGACGATTGGCAAAAAGCAGAAGGGTCAACGCCCCGAGATCATCATATATAAGGCGTTGGAACACCGGAGAGTGAAAGCTTCATAACCAGGATTACGATTATTAACATAGTTCTATTTCTTCTCGTGCGATTCAACAATTTAACTTAGAGTCAATTCGGTCATACGAAAAGATACTTGCTTTTCCTGTTTGGTCTGACATTCGACGATCCAAACGATTCTTAATTTGACGTCGATCTCGGCACGTAAATCCGAGTGAACAGTGCGACTCGTGACAACTTCTATCAGAGGAGACGACCAATTCATCCCACCTGAGTCCAGCCGACAGACTCCTGACTTTTGAGCGAAACGAGTCAATCACTCATCTCAACATTCTACCGTAAACAATAAGTAGTGAGTACTTACTAATGCAATAGTTTTTGCAAAACAAATCTAAGGTTCCCACGCACACAGTAAAACCTTCTTCGAGACGGTTGATATTCGGAAGAAAGGATTAAATTCGACAATTCAACTGCTTCATTTAGTAAGCTCTTCTCCTCGACATCCTAGTCGGACTAGCTGTTTGCGACCTTGTGTCGTTCCGAACAACTGCCGATTTCCTTTCAGTCGGACTAGCTGTTCGCGACCTTGTGTCGTTCCGAACAACTGCCGATTTCCTTTCAATCGGATTAGCTGTTCACGACCTTGTGTCGTCCCGAACAACTGCCGATTTCCTTTCAATCGGATTAGCTGTTCACAGCCTTGTGTCGTTCCGAACAACTGCCGATTTCCAATCACCACTGTCAAACTTTAAGCAATAGCAAATCGTATGTAGTTGTCATACGACCGCTCCAAAAATCAACCGTAATGTTAATAACGAACTCCCAGGATTAAAAATAATAACAATGCCAATGTATATTCAAATTCACACCGAACTTCATCATACGTCCAATTATTTAATTCAACTTGCGTAAGAATATATTTTTTGAATAAACCTAAATGTTAATATTTTGAATAAAAATGATTTATATACTCATAAAAATGAAACGGCTTTAACTAATTAAATAAACTTTTGAACAATCCATCCTGAAAACTCATTCCTGTAATCTCATCACGTGATCGCCAGGTCCTGTCCCAGGTAAATTAGAATTGTTTCTAAGACCTAAAAGAGGACCAACGAGTGAGAAGACGTTAGACAAGTAATATCGGGAAGTCCGTTGACTTGACTACGTCGTTGAACAGTCTCGCTCGACTCGCATGCTTGCCTTATCTCATTAGGTCAGTGTGCCGAGATATAATACACAAAAGTGTCGTGTGTCAAGTTGCGTTCCTCCGTTAGGACCCGATCGTAACCGTAGGTCAGGACGTAACACTTCAACATTCTAAAACTTAAAACATTACAAATAATACTACAATCTGACATACCTGAAACAATGATGTACTTATCACATGTTAATTGATATACAAAAAAATGAAATAATGGTGTACATGATCACATGTTAAATGAAATAATAATGCTCAACAATATGCTAGAGCGTCCTTCAAAGAATCAAGTCATACTTGTTCACGCACACAATCAGTACTGAGTCTAAGAACTAAGATCGAATGGCAAGAGAATCACTCCCTCTATGTATTAAAACGTACTTTGTCAAGAATAGAGATGTACGTATCATGTAACGCTTCAGTGTCTCTCATAAGGTTTAGACCATGTTCTTGTTTTTTAATATGTAACATTTCAAAAGTCTGTCTTTTGCAATAATTCTGTTCTATGTCTAATATTGTGACCGAATTCCATTCAAATCCATGTCCAGTCTCAATACTATGTTTGGTTACTGACGTATCTGCTTGATCCATTCCTGACATAATTGATGTGTTCTTTAATTCTAGTCATCAATTGTCTTTTGATTTGTCCTACATATGATGATGTGCATTGTTGACAAGAAATGCGGTAAACAACATTTTTTTGTTTGTTGAATGGAACTGGGTCTTTATGTGTTTTAATATATTTTGATAACTGGTTTAAATTACGATACACTGGATTGATCTTTGTATTATTGATTTTGATATGTTTTAACTTATTGTTATGATTGTAAATGTAAGGCAATACAAAAAAGAATTTATCTGTTTCATCATCCTTCGTAGAATTTATAATATGTTTATTTAGTTTATTTGTGAACAACACTCTTAATCTTCTATTAATCATTTTAAAAATAAAACGTATTGGATAATAATTATTTATTAAAATGTTGATAATAAAATATAAATTTTTATTGTGGAATTTAAGATTTGATAAAAGTATAACTCTATCAACAAGAGAGTAAACAGTGCCTATTTTATGGCTGAGTGGATTCTGTGAGAGATAATTTAAATAACAGCCGGAATACGTTGGCTTGTGGTACCAATCGCAAATCAACTTATTGTTGTCTATTCTGATTAAAATATCCAAAAAATTAAAAGTGTTGTTTTCTCGTGTTTCACAAGTAAACTGTAAAAATTTGTACTACTAAATCCCTTTTCGAAGAAGGTATTGCCATTACAACATCATCCACGTATTATTGCACTTTATCTTGCATTGGCTCTACACGGCCGTTGAATTTAAACATTAAACAGTAATTCTAAATAGAAGTTGTAGGTATTGAAAGTATCTTTCGTTTAAGCTATTAATCAAATGAATCAAGCAAATATATATTGAGATAATAGCAAAAACCACTAAAAAATAAATGTTTCTTTACCTGTTAAAAATCTTTGGACTAATTAGCACATAGCTTTGACATTTACCGAAAATATGGCCTTTGCGACACTTAAAACGTGTGTTTCAGACCAAAACATCATATAGTTTGTGAATAAATGCATTTGTTTAGCTCGGAGACCCTATATTTGCAAGTAATTACGTCGGTTGTTTACAATGATACAGCATCCAGCGTGGTCAAGTTTTGTTCTGAAAGAGTTTTATTATCACATACTAGTGATATTTAAAATTGTTATAAAAAAACAGCCAAAATGGCGTTGCACATAATGGTCGTTTTTCGCTCATAGACGAATGAAGTAACTTTGATGCTAATAACTATATCGTTTTACTGATTTGATATTTTGATAGCTGAAATTTTTACGCGTATTTAAAAGAAAACATTTGTAGGATAACAAACATGAACATGAACATTTGTTATCCACATGTGCCCGGAACGACTAGGCAAAATTAATAAATCTCTTTATCTCCGGAAGGGAAGTTTTCATAATAAAGGACGGACGGGAACACTCGCGAGACACTAACAAACAATTTCTGCCGGATAAATATTATCTCGATAGTTTAAACACCAGCTGCAAAGCGCAGGAAATGTTGTCACACAGATGGTGTCTACTTTAATGGATTTTTAACAAATTAGAAGTCGCTACCGTTTTTGGTGGAAGCGGGAGAACCGATCAAGCGCTTTGATTGAAAGCTCCGTGGCTACCAAATAGCGCATATAAGGTAACGCTTTCGCGAACAGAGGTAGAAAAAACCGAACCTCCGTCGCGATTAGAAAGATAAAAAAAGGGAAACCTGAATACCATTCGCGAGTGCCGTCCAAGTTCGCGAAAGTGTAAACCGAGTGCCGAGGATCAAGCCGATGAACCGGCGAACTGAAGGACCGAGCAGGGTTCTCTCGACCAAGGACTCCGGACAAAGACATCTGCGGAAGGACGGTGAAGAAGTACATCGCAAGTAGGAAGTGCTAGGCTAAGTTACTTCCGAAATTCCGCAAATAACTACCCAATAAGAGGATTCGCAATTGAATCTCTCTCTTTCCAATAAGGATCATAACAATATTTCAACCCGCCCCTTTTGATAACATTGTTCGATAAATTTTGGTCGGTTATACAATTAAAATAAAATACGAATTTAAGTAGAGAATTGCAACCAAACACCCCGCGCCGCGGCCGAGACTCGCCCAACCCAGCGGAATCGAGCAACAAGCAGCCCCCTTTGCGGAGCCGAGTAGGCCTACGAAACTCTCTCCAGCTCCCGTGCCGAATATTCTCAGTCACAACACACCGACACGAATT
Source organism: Pseudomyrmex gracilis (assembly GCF_002006095.1). Lineage (NCBI taxonomy): Eukaryota > Metazoa > Arthropoda > Insecta > Hymenoptera > Formicidae > Pseudomyrmex > Pseudomyrmex gracilis. The sequence continues at coordinate 70,604 of NW_018020981.1, read as the reverse complement.
AACCACACATATACACACTCAGCATCTATAGATTTTACCGTTCCTTCTACCTCACACACCGACCCACCCGCCGCGGACAACGAAGACGACACCGATTTGTAGTACAAACTCTCTTCATACTCCCCCGTACCTCTCGAGGACGACTTCCAACAACCTTCTCCCCTCCTCGGGATTCAACTCCTTCCCCTCACTTAGACTCCGATCCGGAAGTAGACATAATTTACGAACACCTAGCCTCTTGCCCTTCCCCTCGCAATTCACCTTCTCTCGACTCCGAATCAAAACTCGAGATCGAATTCGAGCACCTAGCTCCTCGTCCTCCGGTTGCAGTGCTTCCGGTGCCTCGAATACGGGCATGTGGTCCGTACATGCACCGGTAAGGACCGGAGCACTGCGTGCTTCAGATGCGGGGGGAGTGGCCACCTTGCAATCACGTGTAGGGCCGACCCCAAGTGCACACTTTGTGCAAGCCGGGGTCAGCCATCCAATCACCGGATGGGTGGTGCCAAGTGCACCCCCATCCCGACCAAGGGGGCACCCAGGCGGGGCACTAATGCCCCCCCAACAGCCCAACTCCCGTCTCAGGAAGACGTGGCGAGCAGAAGGGAGGGGGACCAAACTCCCCCTCTTCTAAAGAAGTTAAGGAAGGAAGACCGGAGTCGAGCCGGCCCTTCTACCTCCCGCCCTGAGGAGGATGGAGAGGGGGTCCATCTTGTTGTTCCTCTGAAGAGAATATGGCCAGGCTTTGGCCTGAGGAGGGGGAGGGATGGACAGACCATTCCCTTCTCTCTACCCCAGGACAGATCGGGGCACCTAAGCCCCAAGGTAAAGGAGCAAGGGGGAAGGGCCTTAAAACACTTGCCCCCTTGATTGATGAAGACTCGGATTCCAACATGGAGGCCGAGCCAGAGGATGAAGCGGGAGGAAAAGAAGCATCAGAGCCTCCTTCCATTCCCCCGAGGGTAGTAAATGGGGCCAGAAACCGTAAGATAGCTGGGCCCCATCTGTCCAGAAAAGTGGCGCAAAAGGCGCCGGGTTTTGGGGGAGAAACCCTCCCCGAAACGCCAGAAAGGAGGAGATGCATCCTTACAGACCCCGGGCAGCTTTCGTCCCGGGCCCAAGTCCTCCAAGGCGAACATTTAAGTTCGACTTGAAGTCGGTGGTGTTTTTGTGGGATGGAGAGGTTATGGTCGCGCATGATCCCGGGACCCAGCCTCCGTTAGGAGGCTGCTTGGTCACGGGTTGGAATCCGCGGAAAGTTCAAACCCCTCCTGACTTAGGTCACGGGAGGCGGGGATTTGGTGTCAAGTTGGGGAACTTGTCGCGCCATTGCACAAGTCTCCAGGGTTGGGCGGTGAAAAGGAGGCTGTGGCCCCTTCTTCTCACTGCGCTCAGTCAACGAGGACAGGGAGCGATGTCCTCTAGGACATGTTTGGGGACTCGGGAGGGCCTGAAGAAGTAATAGCCTCCGGGCTGCCACGGGCCCTCCCCTAAGTCCGGTGGAGGCCACTGAGGGGTTTTAGTGGGTGCGAGTCCTACACTCCCCGCCCACTTCCCCAAAGGGCGGGGGTGCATAACGCATTTCCCCTCATAAAAAAAAGCTCCTCGTCTCCCCATCTCCTACGTCCGACAAAAATCATCCCGAGCTCATACAGCTCACTGACGCTTTTACTCCTTCCCCCTTTAACCTTCCGCGCTTTTGTTCTCCTTTAGATCCAAATCCAATATCCTATTTTTTGCGTCATGTCTCTTTCTTTCCTCGTTCACGATTCCCGGTACCTCCGGAGCAACACGCTCTAAATTTCAACACACTCACACCTGATCACCTCCGCAGAACCGTATCCTCATTCCCTCTCTCTGAAATAATTCCCGTCATCCTTCTAAATGCCCGCTCTTATTATAGTGTACCTGTCGCAATTTTTCATATATATTACTCCCGTCCTTTGCAGTAGCACATTTGACTCTTTAACCCTCTCTTTCCAATTCTGCCACGAGTCGGCAACACACACACACACACACACACACACTCTCTCTCTCTCTCTCTCTCTCTCTCTCTCTCTCTCTTTCTCATGACACCATACACTTGTACAGCCCACCGGAGGCCCTGAATACTCACACACAAACACACACACACACTCCACGTCCTTTCCGGCCTCCGCGTGATGACCCTCCGTATCATTGTAACGACCGCGCTCACTCACAATCACATCACCAAGAGAGAAATTAATTATATAAATAAAAATCTCACACTTCAGATAAATAAATGAAAGATTGAGAATGAACATTATCTAGTTTTTTATTTAAATAAAAAGCAAGACCTCGCCTCCGCACATTCCTATCCTAACTATCGCACGGTCTCGTCCCTAGTCCTTGTTCTATTAATATTTTTATATTTATTTCCATCCACAACAGTGTACAGCAATGTCCAAAATTTATAATAAATAAAAACACGATGAATAAACATAAAGAAGTACACAAATTCCCGTTCTTGGTTTTATATGTATATAATTATTATATGTATATAATTAATTATATAATTGCGTCGTTATTATTAATATTTTTTTCCTAAAAATAAGAACAATTAATATAGTTGATAGATATAGTTGTTAATGTAATGAAAAAAAGTTGCCACTGCGAAGTTTCGAACTCGCAATAGACGCCAAAAATTACAGAGCGAGCGCCTTAGTCCGCAGCCACGACGCTTCACGCTAAGTCTAACTTATTTATGTTACTTAACGTACAGCTGGCCGCACGCTTAACTTTGCATGCAAAATTCTCGTAACCTAAGGCCCATGCACTCAAACCCTCTTACACTTTTTATACCCTCAACCTCCCCTTTCGAATGAACTATGGCTCATTCAATTTCGTATTTCGCAATTCGTGTCCACCCTTTAGTTGAATATTTACATAAATGGATCTTTAAGAGCATACCATTTACTAACAGTTATGTGGAAAATAGTTTTGATCTAGTTTACAAATTGAAGGGTTTCAAACTGTGCCAAGGTTACTTGCTTGTACCATTGGACGTAATTTTATTTTTTACAAATACACCGATTGATCTAGCTATCAAGGTTATTAAGATTAGGTGGAAATATATCAGGAAAAACACAAAGATTCCTTTAAAAGAATTCTTGGAAGCTATAAATTTCGTATTGGCATCTACATTTTTTTCATTTCATAATGTAATATATAAACAAACTTTCGGAATGCCTATGGGGTCTCCATTATCTCCAATAATGGTTGATATTGTAATGCAAGATTTAGGAAACTCAGTTCTGAAAGAGTTAAATTTTAACCCTTATTTTTATTTTAGATATGTAGATGATATCATTCTAACAGCACCTTTTGACTGCTTATCATTATTGTTAGATACTTTTAACAGTTACAATGCCAGACTACAATTTACAATCGAGGTTCAAAAGAACAATTGTTTAAGTTTCTTAGAAGTCAAAGTTTTAAATGTTGATGGCAAATTAATGTTTTGCACCATAAATCTACCTTCTCCGGTAGATATCTGAATTTTTATTTGTCTCATCCGGAATCACAAAAGATTAGTACTATTTTAAGCTTAGTTGACAAAGTAATGTTATTGTCTGACCCTAGTTTTTAGAAGAATAATTTTAAATTTATGATTGAGGTGCTACTTGAGAATGATTATCCTTTACATTTTATTTTTAAGACTATTAAGAATAGATAATTGCAAATACACACACAAATTAAGAATAGAATTAAATTTTTATTTTACAATAAATTAAACTCAGATATTGACAATAGTTCTACGTCTTTGACTGTTAACAATGTAGAGAATGTTAAGTTTTGTGCTCCCTTATTTGACCAATTTGTCTAATTCTTTCTCTAAGTTATTTAAAAAATTTAAAGATATTTCCTTGGCATTTCGTAGTTTGAATAAACTAAATAAATTCATAAAGGTTGCTAAAGACACTGTAGCTCATGTTCAAAATAAAGATGTGGTGTACCAAATTAATTGTAATAATTGTAATGTTTTTTATGTTGGACAAACGAAGAGACAGTTAAAAACCAGAATTAATGAGCATAGAAATCAGATCAACAGACATCCAAATGTTGTTTCTGTTGTTATGGAACATCGTTTGAATACTGATCATGATTTTATTTAGAACGATGGAAAAATTTCGGATAAGGAAAAAATTTTTTATAAGCGATCTATTTCTGAAATGTTCCATATTCGGCTACAAGAGAATTCTATTAATATTGTGTTAGATACGGATAACCTTACTTCTTTTTCTTAAAATTGTTTAAATCAAAATTGTAAACCGTTACCTTTATATTCTTTGAAGCAAATATGTTTATGTTGTTATGTCATTGCGAATGACAGTGTTAGAGATGTATTACAGGACAGAGATATCTCTACATATACTATGTACGGATTTTTCATCGGCACACAGTTTTTGTTTTTCATTATTTTCCGGTTGTGTTTTCAACTAACTTGTGAATGCTGTGAGCCCATGAGTTCTCTATCCTGCGTAAGTTTTCGTTATAATTTGTTTTTTGCTTGACAAAGAATGATTGCGCTTGATTTGTTAAACTTTTTAGATTTAATAATTGGTGATAAATAGAGATTACTTTTTTAGGCTCAATAAGTCTTTTATAGTATATGAAAGTATTTTTAGATTTAATTGTTATTTCACTGAAGAAGGTTCAAACTGAAACGAACCTGCGAACTGAAACGAACCTGCGAACTGAAATGTCTGTTTATTCAATAAAAACAAGGTTGAGTAGTGTCTAGTTAAAAAGATAAAAGTTAAGTTAAAAAGTTAAAAAGTTAAATAATTTTAACTTTATCTAATTACATTTTTAGACTCTTATCTTTTAACTTTATTTAGTTATATTTTATCGGTAACTAGTAACTTTTTATTTCAACTCTCTTGAATCTACTATAGCCATAAGATTTTTTATTTGTTTGCATANTGATCATAATTAATTTTACATGTTTATAGGCCGAAAAATTCGACCAATCACAAAGCTCAGAATGATTCGTTTTATATGCGAATAAATTCGTACGTGTTCGAGAATTGAGCCAATAAACGCTGGTCGTAAAATCCAACGCAATATAATTTATAATAAAATATATAAAGTATATTTCTAAATAAAGTGTACATTTATATTTTTTCCACTATATGTAAGATTAAAACACTGTAAATGTTTGTAATTATTTGTAAGACTAAAACACTAAAATCATGAAAAAAAATTTAACTTTTAACTTGTTAATTATTATTTTTTATTAACTTAACTTTTAATCAATTAATTTCATTATGAATTACCTTATATCTTAACTAAATAAAATTTTTAAGACCTTTAACTGTAACTTAACTTAAATAAAAAAAAAATTTAACTTACCCAACCTTGAATAAAAACTATCACTCATACACGATTATCTTGTATTCATTGCTCGTATCGGCCCTTCGATTTATTACATTGATAAAAGGAAACATTCCTTTTTAGAATGTTAGTTTAAAATGTTAGTTTAGAATGTTAGTTTAGAATGTTTCTAAACTAACAAATGTATAGACGGTCATAAGAGCTGTTCGCTGGATCTTGTGCGAAAATATGCATGCATATATATATATATATATATGTATATGTATAACATATATATAACATATATATAACAAAAAAAGAAAAATATATATACAGGGTGTCCTATTTTAAATTACGCACCTGAATATCTTGTCAGGGGAGCCACCAATCCGAAAATAACCCCTACAAAAGTTGTTAGGTTCGGAGAGGGACATCGGGTGATGACCTTCAATTTCACCTTGACCTTGGCCTTTTCAAGGTTATTTGAAGGTCAAATCGAATTTTTTAAATAAAAACCACTTAAATAGAAACCACTATTTTTGACCCCGGATTTGGAAAGAGCGCAAAATTTTCCGTTCAGATGGGTACTTGAGTCTCTTCTTTGGAAGGACCTTCAAAGATTATTTCAAGGACAAAATATTTGAAATTACGCACCTGAATACATATCTTGTCGGACAGCCACCAATCCAAATAACCTTTCCAAAAGTTGTTGGGTTCGGTGGGAGACATTGGATGGTGACAATTACCTTGGTGGCTCCTCTGACAAGATAGGTGCGTAATTTAAAATGGAATATCCTGTATATGTACATATATATACAGTTTGTGCCAAAAGTCCCGATGCGGTCAAATATTTTAAAAACAAAACATTTTAGGACAAAATGTTCTAAACAAAAGTTTTGGGATTCCTTAAGTTCTATTGATTGAATATATTTGATTGACTTTGAGTAGAGGTCAAGATCACGGCAAAATCACCATAATTTTATTAAATAGAATAACCTACTTTTTATCATGTAATGTTAAAGCTGACTTTAAGATCTTTCCAAAACACCGGTTGATGACATATTTCTATTGAAAATTGCTTCAGTTACGAGCTCTAAAAATTACAATACCGCCAGCATTAGAATTATCTAGGGTGCACCGCGGACCTTGGAGGTTGCATGGACGAACTTTACACTCCTTTGTATGTGCGTGCGTGCGTGCGTGCGCGTGCGTGTGTAACAAAGATCAAGACTCTAGGATTCATCACTCCTCCAGTATTTGGAACTCCAAACCCTCTCCGTTTCACGCACACGTGTGATTTTGTGTGTGTGTGTGTGTGCGCGCGTGCGCGTGCGCGCATATGCATGTGCGTGCGTACGTTTATGCATGTGTATTACTGTGTTTTTGGTAGTATGTAAATTTGTGTTAGATGTTTAATTTCTCAGATGCTCAAATTGGTGTCCTCTAACTTCTTGACATTGACCCAATCGTACATAAAAGCTATTAAACACATTTTGCAGTTGATCGTGTGTGATGAAAGTTACCTCATCACAAATGCGGTTTTTAAGATTTTGAAGATTTAAAGGTTGTGTAGCGTACACAACCTCTAATACACTTTACTTTTTAAATGATCCCCAAAAAAATAGTCTAGAGAATTCAAATAATTCTGGTGGCCATTCCAATGTACCTCTTCTACCAATCCACCTTTCTAGAAAAATGTTATTTAAAAATATATCGCACTTGCAAGCCGAAATAAGCAGCGCCATCTTGGTAAAACCATACATTATCAAAGTCTTCGCCGAATAATGGAATTGCAGAAAATTAATAAGTAAAAAAAAGTAAAAAAATAAATAACACTAACAATTAATAATATATTCGTATCTTCACTAAAATGTAACCCACCAAACAATTTCTGACTGCGCAGACCTGGCAACAGAAACTGTGTGCAGAAACGCTACAATACGGAAACATGCTTTGTGTACTGCCAAAGCTGCTAACACACAGATATAAAAACCGCAACATGGTCACCAAAACTCACCAAAACCATATCCTACTGAGGACATATATGGATATGGATTTGATTTAGTGGTTGGCGACAAAGTCGCGACATCTGACAACCAAATTGTTTGCTGGGAACTTATAAGGTTTCTTCTTTCTTTTTGAGATTCTTTCTGTACTTAACCTTTTTGTTATTATAAACGATATATCTCGCCAACACGATATCTCTTATGCTACGCTTTAGACGAGATATCTCGCGTCACACCTTTCGTTATTCAAAAGTGCTATAAACGAAATATCTTGTATACTTTACTTTGGCATCTAAAAATTTAGAATAAAGAATTCACTTAAAGACATTTTGTTGATATCTCGTCTATAACAAAGCACGATAGAAATTGTGACGCAAGATATCTTGTCCATAGCGTCATTTCAAGCGGCATTGTGGTGGCAAAATATCTCGTTCTCGATAAAGAAAACATTAATTAATCGAATAAGTAAACAGACTCATTATCGACACATCTCGATATTAGAATTATTTAGTTTGATTAGAAAAACATGGGAGTAATTGCTCGTAAGTTGCTAATCAAAACAAACCGTACACGCTTTCGCGTTCAACCATTGTTAGTTTTCATCTGCCATTATGTATATGCTATATTATATGCTGGTTTGTTAGCTCCTCCCGCACTGTTGCTACAGGTGAAGAACTGTAAGCGCGCTGAGCTGTCTTCTGCGCGTAAGACAAGCCCGATGCACGCTCATTCGCGAATCTTTATTAATTCAGATCTCGATAATTATTGCATATCTCGCAAAGTGATAAAAAACTTTTTGATTTAATATAACCCTCTTTACCTGTCCACGAGAGATTATACGACAATTCAGGGGACACCCTGTATATATATACGTATGTGTGTATATATATGTTGCGAGTCGAGGGGTTGGACCGGTGTAGAGAATAAGTTCCTGTTTATTTGTACTTTGAGATGTACCTTTATTATTCCTGCTTCTTACAATGTTTTTTACAACGTTCCTCGCTCGTTCCTTTACACGGCTATCTCACTGCAGTAAATTCTCCGGCTTGCGGAGCCACACAGTAAGCTAGCAGTTTAATCACAATCTTTGCCCTGTCTCAATCCTGCGATTGATTTACAGTCATCGATCACGATGACCCAGCAGGTCCTTCGGCCCTAGCAACGGGCGTGCCAGTTGCCGGTGCCGATGACCGACACATGCCGCGTTGCACTTTTGACATTGCAGCAATGTGTCCCCTCTTGTGGCAACCAATAGTTTTTCTAGGAACTGTTGATGTCTTCTAACCTCATCTAGTTTATTGAACAACGACACTAATGGCCATCACGTTGCTCAATGGCCCAACTTCCTTATCCTTTCTTCTAACATAATTGTGAAATTAGTTCCCAACATATATATATATATATATATATATGTATATACAAGGTGTCCCATTTTAAAACCTCCACTAAAATAGTTCAAAAACACTGCGTTAAATCGACAAATGTTTCAAATCAAAGTTTTATGACTTTAAGGAGAACAGAAGATGGTATCATTGATTTGACTTTGAGTTGCAGTATTGAGGTCAGATCAAGGTCACGTCAATTTTGTTCAATAAAATTTCTTATTTTTTATTGCAGATTCTTATAACCTATCCTATCTCAAGAGCTTTCTAAAACACTATAATAAAATTTATTTTTAGTAAGTACTTTTTAACTTATAAGTTGAATAGTAGAGTATTGCCGGTACTTTTTCTACGAAGATGATTTTGATCAGAACAAATTTTGTGAGTTTATGATGCAGAGAATTGACAAAAAATTTAATTTCTTATTTAATATAGTTTGTTTGGATAAAGCAACATTCAAAATGAATGATAACGTCATCACGTAATGCTAATACCGCCAATACTCTAACATTCAACCCTCATAAGTAAAACAGTATTTAATAAAAATAAACTTTATTATAATGTTTTGGAAAGCTCTTGAGTTATGCTATAAGAATCTGCAATAAAAAATAAAGAGTTTTATTTTAAAAAATCGATGTGACTTTGACTTGATCTTGACACTGCAACCCAAGGTCAAGTCAATCGTACTATCTTATGTTCCTCTCAAAGTCATAAAACTTTGATTTGACATTTGTCGATTTAAGACAGTTTGTACAATATTTTAGTAGAGGTTTTAAAATGGAACACTATATAGTATATATATTGTGACTGGCACTTCGCTCTCAAATCTTCTAGCAAAGATGCCGCACAACTTCGGCACGTTTATTCAACCAAAAAAAACTAAATCGTTACTCATCAAATTCGGTAGTTGGGCACCAGGAGTGCTTTTATACGCCAAACTCAAAAATCTGTAACAAGAATTCTGGCAAATAATTTCAACGTGACGGTAATGTCACTCGGCAGCCCAATTTTATTCAGATAACGGAAAGGCGTGGGCTCAGGAAGCAGTGTTTATCAAATAAAGGATCAGAGAAACTTGCTCATTTAATAATAATAAAAATATATAAATTTAATGAGAATATTTCATTAGAAGGGTCGCGGATATCGGCAGCACAAACAAAAGAAAGAAACAAAGAAAACAATACATACGGTAAAAGAGCGCGGTAAAAATGTTACATATATTGGTCAAAAATTTTTGGCAAGATTTACAATTTCTTAGTCAATATTCGACACAGTACAAAGATATGCTATTCAATATTTCAGAATTACACGCGCTAAGAAACTATAACAAACTAACAAAATTGACGCACATAACAAAAAAATGAAAACACGACATACACGAATGACGAGCAAAAATAAGCCCGGATTGTTGCGACCGCGACTGATCGGGACGAGAGCAGCGGCAAATAAAAATAATTATTTTGATTCTTAATCAACGCGAACCGCAATATACTATATTTTCGGCACCATATCGCGCGATATCGAACTCGCGGGGTAGCCCGTCGAGATTCGATTAACGAACAATATAAGTCGCGAGAGATGCGGAAGAGAACCTTACCCTTGCCGGCGACTCTCCATCGGTAACCATTCTGCTCTCCTTTTTACGATCGTCCTAGCAGGTCCTCCTCGGATGTTGTCCGGCACACAGTTTTACATACCGGCATCACGACATGCGTGAGAGACAGTGAACTCGCGGGGTTAACGGTACGCGCAACAATGAATTCGGCTCCTTCGGCAATTGCTCTTCTCGCCGTGCGCTGTTCTTTGCGCTATCTAACGAGCCAATCATATTCTTCCTTTTGCGGCGCTATGATTAACAGCGGCCACGTGTGTATCGGCAACGCATCGACGCGGGCCCTTTTCTGGCTGTATCGGCCCGTTCTGCTTAATTTCCTTTGTAGATGAACTTACTCGGGCTCATTTTTCTGCATCACGGGGTTGATAACTCCACAGGGAGTCCCGCTCCAGTTTTTGCAGAGTCGGAGTAGCGGTATGATACCGCCGGTATCTCCTGTTTTCTGATCCGTCGTCGACATTATCGCCGAGCGCCTTGTGCTTATGAGGCCCTTACGCCCCTGCTACACTATCTGTCTCTATCTTCCCTCTTTCTCGCTCTTCTCTACCTGCCGGTCACGTACAGTGTGTTGCTTTCTTCACGTTGAAAATAACTTACAAAATAGCCGCCGAGCGGCATATTACAATACGCAAAAATAACGCAAACTTAAAGTAAGCGCATTTGCCTGCGCTACGCAATCTAATGAGCTGCTCTCCCTCAAATAGTGGGAAAATGCGAGCTCATTGCCTCCTGTGCCGCCCGAAAATGCATTCTTGTGACGGACACAAAAAGTGTTACGTTACAATATATACAGAATGTCTGATAAAAACCATATCACTGCTAATAAGCAGGTAGAAGAGGTTATTCTGAGAAGAAAAGTCTTTTATCATTTGGCATGATTTGCAATAGTTACCGGGTTTTTAATAACAAAAGATTCGCAAGTGAGCCACGTGCAAAACGATAGCTCGAAGCTGTTATTTTTTCGCGCGCTCGTACGCCGTAGCAACGGAATGAGAAGAACTAATAAACAGCATATATTAGATCTTTTCATTCCGTTGCTACGGCATACGAGCGCGCGAGAAAAGCTCTGACCTGTCATTTTGCACGTGGCTGCACGCACATTCGCGGATCTTTATTTAGTAAGAACTCGGTAATTATTGCGAATCTTGCCAAATAATAAAAAACTTTTCTTTTTAGAATAACCCCTTCTACCTGCCTACAAGCGGTGATACGGTCTTTATCAGACATCCTGTATATATGCTATATATATATATATATATATAGTATATATGCAGGGTATATATACTATATATATATATATAGAGGGTGTTTCAGACCATCTGTACACTCAATTTAAAAACAAGAGAAGTGGGTATTTTAAAAAATGTTTCAAACAATAGTTGTTGGTGATTAAATAATGCATTACATGGGCATATGCAATTGATTTTAAATGGCGTCGTGAAGGTCATGGTCGACTTGAATTTTTTAAATGTCAAATGTGAAATCCTTACTTTTTATTTTATATTCTTGTAGCTGATGTCAAGACGTTTTTGAAACACTAGTTAAAAACTTTTTTTAGTTAAGATCTTCTTGAGTTAAGATTTCAAAATTTAAGTACCGCCGGCGCTAGCATTACCTAAGATATACCGCATGGAGGTCGCACGGTCGGATTTACATTTTCGGAATGAATATAGATCAAAGAGTTGTAAATCCGACCGTACGACTTCCACGCGTTACATTTTAGGTACTGTTAACGCCGGCGGTACGTAATTTTGAAGTCTCATAACTCGAAAAAATGTTACCTAAAAAGAGTTTGTAACCAATGTTTCAAAAACGCACTAACATCTACAAGAATATAAAATAACAGTAAAAGTTCCTATTAAAAAAATTCAAGTCAATCTTGACATAAGATTGACAACCTTCACGACGCCATTCAAAATCAATCACATATGTCCATGTAATGCATTACTTGATCACCAACAACTTTTATCTGAAACACTTTTTAAACTAACCACTTTCCTAGTTTTTAAACAAAATGTACAAGTGGTTTGAAACACTCTGTATACTATGTATATATGCATTATATTAGCGCTTCGCAACTCAGGCGAGTCGAATAGCCAAGTAGTAACGCTACGATTTTTCCGACATCCCCACCACTGACCGCGAGCCTACCACTCTACTACATACATACGTACGCTCCGCTCCGTTTCATTTGTGTGTAATGTGTATGTATCAATAACGCCAGTATCGGCGTGCCGTCATCAAACGTGAGCCTTTCAGTAAATAAATAAAACAATACAAGTGGGTTATGTGAATGAAAAATTGTCACAAATAGCATTTTACGTGTGTAATACGTAAATAACGTAAATATGTTAATAAGTTATATTTGTAATGTTCCAGACAGTAATTTTATATCTTTTAATAGATTTCAAATTTATAAGTATACGCGTAACATCGCGTACTATCGTTAACTTTGTTTCTATTGTAGGAAAATATTAATATTATAAATTTCTTAATAGGGATTTATTACGGTCGAACACTTGCATCAACAAGTTCTGAAATATCAACAGAAATAAATAAATGAATGAATTAAATTAGGGTAGTGTAAGCCATTGGCAGGATGTTATGCAGAGAATGTGCTTATATACAGGGTGTCCCAGAATTGCCGTACAATCTCTCGTAGGCAGGTAGAAGGAGTAAACCTGAGTCGAAAAGTCCTGAACCATTTTTTTCTGTTATTTATAATAAAGGAGTAATTATTGAGTAAATCAGGCCAATCAGCGCAGACCTTTAGCCAG
>NW_018020981.1:36781-57242 GCF_002006095.1 Pseudomyrmex gracilis | reverse complement strand
ACAAAATAATTTTTTTTCTTCATATAGGATGCTAGATTTGCATCACGTATATATGAAAGACCCCGTATACTCCCCTAACTAATTTTAAAATATTGCAAAAAAGAACTCTTTAGCCAGGAGTCGAACTTGGAATCTTTGGCTTTCCGGACCGTCGCCTTCCCTGTTAGGCTATCGAGGCACTTAGAGCCTGTCTCGCAATACTCAGCACATTTATCAAATGTAAATCTGATAATAACGCCGTCTCCCACCAGCGTAAATCTCAAATTAATAATAAAGAAGAATAAGATTCTTCGAGGCTTGGAAGTCTTTAAATTAATTAATGAATTAAATTCAGCCTCGGTAGCCTAACAGGGAAGGCGACGGCCCGGAAAGCCAAAGATTCCAAGTTCGACTCCTGGCTGAAGAGTTCTTTTTTGCAATATTTTAAAATTAGTTAGGGGGGTATACGGGATCTTTCATATATACGTGATGCAAATCCAGCATCCTATATGAAGGAAAAAAATTATTTCGTCAAATATATGTGTATACATATATATATATATAAGCACATTCTCTGCATAACATCCTGCAAACGGCTCACACTACCCGAATTTAATTCATTCATTAATTTAAAGACTTTCGAGCCTCAAAGAATATTTTTTTTTTATTATTAATTTGAGAAATAAATAAATATTTGTACTTCCAATTATCTTGGAATTGTCTATTTTTGTATCGATTTTTCGCCGCTGCATACTGAAAAGTTCAAATCTATGTGATAGCTGCCGTATAGCAATGCGTAGACAGAACTGTATCACGCTATGTCTCGAGCAATATTGACAAAGACGATCGAAACGTAGCTGCACGGATCGACATTACCAGTGGTAATCAGTTGTACGATCCGTAATCTACTTTCTATATACTTATAATTCTATTTTTTTTGGAACGACTAAGGACACCAGTTTCACGAACGGACAGATACTTTACTGGCGCCTCAAACTCTGCGCATGCGCGAGTGCGGGCCATTTCTGGCAGCACTGCTCAGTATCCACTCTTGGCTATTGCGTTTATTCCACTTCCTTCATTTGTAACGGAGAGGCTTCCCCCACTCTCGCTTAAAGCGCTGGCGGGGCGCCGTCCGAGGCGCCGTAGAAGACTAGTGGTGGTAATCAGAGTTGCAAACTCTGGCCGGCTAGCAACAAAAATACCAAGTTAGGAGTACGCACTCAAGCAAGAACTTGTGGTGTGCGTATTCCCACTACCTCAATGTTCTTGTTGCTAACCGGCCAGAGTTTGCAACTCTGATTACCACCACTAGCCTCCTACGGCGCCTCGGACGGCGCCCCGCCAGCGCTTTAAGCGAGAGTGGGGGAAGCCTCTCCGTTACAAATAAAGGAAGTGGAATAAACGCAATAGCCAAGCGTGGCTACTGGGCAGTGCTGCCAGAAATGGCCCGCACTCGCGCATGCGCAGAGTTTGAGGCGCCAGTAAAGTATCTGTCCCTTCGTGAAACTGGCGTTCTTAGTCGTTCCAAAAAAATTGAATTATAAGTATGTAAAAAGTAGACATATCTTTTGCATGCAATAATATTGCAATATACTTGCGTAGATAAAATATAACATAAGAATAGGTGTTGAAATAATTTTTAAGGCAAAAACTATTTCTCATAACTGAAAAATAAATAATTTATTCGGCAGACAACTATGAATACCAAGCTTCTTTGGCAAAGGTAAGGGAAACCTGCCAAAACCGTTACCAGTATTCATCACACAAAACATATTGTACAAAAAAATAAACTTCTGTGAAATTAAAACATAATTACATATATTTAATTTGTAACAAAAGTAATCTAACATACTTGATATAAAACAAAACTAATAATGAAAATAGCCACACATATATAAAATAAACAATAATTATAATCTAAACAAACATAACATCTATAATAGTATTAATCTATATAAAATAAAACAATATTTTCTTAATTATTTATTAACAAATTAAAGCTATCTCGATGACTAGTGTGATTACAAAAATTAAAATAAATAAAAAATAAAGTTATGTAACTAAGTTCTCATGACTAGGATCATGACTAGAGCATCATAAGTCTAAACATATAAACTTTTTAAAATAATTAATACAATAATATTGTTTACTAAATGAGCCATAGAACGCGGACTTTCCCTTCCATGTTTTCTTTTCGTATCTTCTTATTGTTGCAATTACCTTATTTCTATTTTTCCTCGTAGGATTCCCCGCACTTCTGTTGTGTCAACCGGTCCCGGTGAACGCGTAACGTTTTGGCGCGCAAACCTCGCTTTGGGACTACACATCGTTACTATAGCTACACTACTGCGCGCTCAGCTTAAACCAACGCACATGCGCGAGTACGGGCCATTTCTGGCAGCACTGCTACTGGACCGCCAGTTGCCGAGCGCTGCATTATAAATTGTGACGTGGTAGTCGCGCCGCTCCTTTTCCCCGCCACAAAAATTCCGAACGAATCCGGGAATGCGAGCCGTCCGAGCGCCAGGATACTCCAAGGCTTGTTAATTATTTGTATCGTCGTCTTAGACTGCTTATTTTTTTTTGTAAATAATTGGCGCCTTGCTGTCGTCTGCGTATCAACGAGGGACAATCTGCAATAAGGTGCTCCGGAGGGAGTGTGCTCAGGTTTGACTCTCTTACAGCACGCTGCAGCAAGTGGAGGGGATACGCACACAGGCGAGCAGCCGTGTACGTGTGCGCTCGACGCTTCGGTCCTCTTCGGGCGGTAGAAGAGAATAGAGATATGTCTACTGTCTCTTTCTTTTGACATAGCTATAGTGTACGCAACTAGCGCGAGCGGCTAAGCCTCGCGCTAGCAGCTGTTTATCATTTTTCGCCGTTTTTCCTCGTTCTTGCACTTATTTACTTACAGAAACATTTCGATTCAAGAAAAGAATATTAACACCATAACAGAATAATTAGAAAAATGAAACATATGAGGAGCATAAATGAATAGTAAAGAATATAAATCCACTCTTAGCCAATACGTACGTCTTTTTGTTTTAAACAAAAAAAAGAAACGTATACTTAATTATATATTTAGTAAAATTATTGTTAATATAAAATACATAGAGATAAAAATATTTTTTTAAATGTTGTTTGTTACGTAAAAAGTATTATGTTAATATACTTTTTACTTTGTACTCGCAATTACATATAATATCCATTAAAAGAAAAAAAGTATTCTTGCAATAAGAATTTTATTATATTTAAGGTTTAGAAATGAACTACGTACACATTGTTGCTTAACGGAAACCGCGAGAAGATGGCGGTTTCTTCCGTCAAAAACAATGTAAAACATTTGTTTTGTTCAATATTGTAATAAATGTTTATATATACGTTTTTTAGCATAAGAAATAATAATAATTAAGATAATTCTACATGTTATAGTATAAAACAATGTTTCAATAAACATATAAATAAATACAAATATATAAAAATTAATACACTATTTACAAAACCAATATTATGCATTTCCAAAAAGAATATAGATAGAACAGAACAAAAGGTAAAAGCTTAGATAGAAAAAACAGAAGTAGAACAGATAAATGGAATTAGAAGATAGAAGAGAAGGAGAAATAGATAAAGAAATAACAAATAGAATAGATTTAAAAAATTGAAAAAAAATCCCGGACAGCACAACCTTTCAAGTGACTTAAAAACATTCAAAATGCATTCTTAAAAATAGCACATTTTCGGAATCTTTAGGACGTATTTTGCATGTCTATGCTGTCTGGGATAAGAAAAAGAATACAACATAAAAAAAGACGTGCAATCATAGAGAGTGTTATGAGTATTTTAAAGTCACTTTAAACGAGTTGCCGAAGCGTCGAGCGCACACGTACACGGCTGCTCGCCTGTGTGCGTATCCCCTCCACTTGCTGCAGCGTGCTGTAAGAGAGTCAAAATTGGTCACACTGCCCGGAAGGCGATCTACTGTAAAGGATAGATAACGAGGCGAGAAACGAGCAAGAGAGAGAGGCGTACGTCGGCAAGCGCAGGCTTCCGTCACCAGCAAATACGCCCCTGATCTAGGCGTATTGATACATCGCTGGCGCTAGCAAACACGGAAAGACGGCGAGTTATAGCATCGATAGGCGGCGTCACCGGCCAGGAAATCAAGCGGCGAATATTCGGCAAATCATAGCCACAAATTGCTCCAGCTGGAGGAAAATCGGGATGCACCGCATCCTGAGCGGATGACTAACTACGGGCGCGCCAAATTAAGCCGGCGAAATGCCGTTAATTAGTCTCATTAACAACGAAAGATTAGTATTCGTAATTCGCGGCTATGAACGATAGTAACTCCGGCGAACCGGAGCGCCGCGCCTAACAGACTACCGCGTTCTGATTGACTGTTGCGACTCACCTTTGCGAATCTAGCGCGCTCCGGCGTACCGACCCCGAATCGATTGCGATTCTTGCTAGACCGGCCCAGTGGTCTCGCGGCCTGAGTGCAGGGGCTGCGAACCCGAAGGTCTCGAGTTCGAATCCGCCTATCACCTAAGGATTTTTTCCCGGACCGGTCCTTTTCAACCAAGTTCATCGGTTGATCGGCGAACTAAATCGAGCCTTCAAAAATTAATTTGGATGTAATCCCAAATTAATCACTCTCCGACAAGGCGATCACAAGTCATAACATCTTGAGCACGAGCCCGACACAGATAGGCATGCCTACTGTGAAAGACGGCCGTGTATCGCGTGGTAGAAGAATACTGCACAACCTCCCCCTTCTATACAACTTACTCCACAATTATTATTGGAGCTGTGTTCCTAACTATAAAAATATAAGACACAGAGTGGCGTATGGAATAGCTTAAATGATCCTCTGAGCCACAACTGCACCTAACCAACCAAACCGCGATTCTTGCTCTCTTAGTTGCTGTCTCTTAATCGAATCGGACGCATTACCGGATCCTTCCGTTTCTTGCTTTTTTGACCAGAATCCAGGAGGATAGAACATAACGTCGAGGCCGAAAACGACGGCAAAATCCGATAAGATGCTTTTGCGTTTTCTGTAAGCCACGAATCCGTGCACCCGTTGTTCTGTGTCGAGGCTAGTCGTGCCGCTTCTTGTAGAAAATTCTTTCGCGGGCGGACCGGCCCAGTGGTCTCGCGGCCTGAGTGCAGGGGCTGCAAACCCGGAGGTCCCGAGTTCGAATCCGCTCACCACCTAAGGATTTTTTCCGGGCCGATCCCCTTCAACCGAGTTTTTCGGTTGATCAGCGAACTAAATCGGGCCTCCAAAAATTAATTCGGGTGTAATTCCGAGTTAATTTTTCCCTCCCACAAGGCGATCGAAGTCACAACATCCCGAGCACGAGCCCGACACAGACGGGCGCGCCCACTGTGGAAAGACGGCCGTGTATCGGGTGGTAGTAGGAACAAAAAGAACTGCACACTTTGACTTCGAAGGTTGACTACGGAGGTAGTACATACTCCTCCCTGATATTGATATTGGAATACTGTGACTAAGCCTTAAAGAAAACACTTGATTTTGTTAAAAGAATTGTAAGCCTAATAGGACAAGAGTCCTCTGGCAATATATTTCAAAAAAAAAAAAAATCTTTCGCGGGCGAGGAGACGCCCTTCGCCATATTTGATTCAAGCCACACAATGATTCGTGTGGCGAGCGACTAGAATCGGGCTTTATGAAGCTTTGTAGCACTGAGCATTTGTAGGAATAAAATTTTGTAGTAAAATTAAAGTTTAATTAGCCCTGGAGACATATGGAAACGCGCCAAGCAGCAATTCTCGTGTACGTGTTGTCGCGAAAACTATTTTGTATTGCCTGTTTTGTTTTTTTTTTGTGTTGATTGTTATTCAAAACATCGGCAGATAGTTGGCTAGAAGTAACGCCATTTAGAAAATTTCTATTGCCATGCCGTTTATATTGTGTGTTGTTGTGTTTCCGCCCGGCCCGCGCTCTTAACGCTATTTGATCAACGTGTTGCGAGATTATTACATGCTTGTAATTGCCGGAAGCCGCCTCCGGGAGGTGAGGTGCGAGCGAGACAACCGGAAGCAAGCGGATAAACTGCGTGTCTTACAATCAGAAAAAGTGTTAACAGGCGCTTCAGTGTAGTGAATTTCAGCTAACTACTTTGGCTTTGTGTGTGATATAACATGCTGTCGAACCGACAGCTTTTTCGAGCTAATAGAGCGTCGAGCCTCACTCGCCCTCGCCTCGTTTCCTCGTTAACTGTCAGATGTTAGCCCCGCTTGATACAAAGTGTCTAGTCTGGAACATCCGGATAATCTCCAGCGAACATTCTGTAGACTACGTGCGTATGGAGAAAGCTCTCCCCTGACACGGTACGTGAGTACCGTGGTGTGCCTGCTTGAATGCCTGCTACTCTTTTCTTCTATTGTAGTGTTGTCGCTAACCTAAGTCAAACTTGCATGCCTCATGTACGATTACCTTTGGATGTGTTCACGCATTGAACACTTTAAATCGCGCCTTGAGGTGCGTTCTTATTTCGCGACGGGGTGCGACCTCACTTTATTGCAACTTGGCGTACCACTCTGCGATTTATGACCTTTGAATGTTCTCGCTGGCATATTTTAGCTACTTTCCGTGTTCTATAAGCGCTTCATCGAATGCTTTACGCGAGAATCGGAAAAAATCACTAGACTTTCGGCAATTTATATTATCTGCTCACTGTAGTGTTGAAGTCGGCGTGCGTACGTTCAATTTTTTTATTAATTTCACTTATTTGTTGTTATTGTTGTTAGTTTGAATAAGCTTTCTTAATACTCTTATCTACTTTTCTAAAATTTGTCAACAGTATATATTTCGCTGTTCCTTTTACTTCTTTCGGTCAAATCTATTAATTTTAAATTTTCTTAGTTGTTTGCTAATCTTATTACGGCTTTTCCCGACTCTCTGTTATTTTGTTAATAATGTTTATATTTCTTTCTGCTCATCACTCGCTTCGTTAAATATTACCGTTAATAAATTGTTATCTTCGCATTTAATTAGATGTGTTTTATATGTCGGCTCGTATAACCGAAGGACATCTGTACGAACAGTCTACTTTCCACCATGCCCCTCTCCGTTAGGTCCGAGCTAGCCGGCCCGTTGCGTTGACCAACGCAGTTTTGATACGGAAACGTATCTGGCGCCCGAAATAAAGACATAGGATTTGCAGAGTTGACGTGGTAGCTTGCTCGTTTCCCGAATCTTCTTGTTTCTCTCCTGTCAGCGATCTCGCAACTTCGCGCGAGCTTCGACGCGTTGTCCGAACCGATCCCGTCTCGGGCGAAAAAGCGCGCGATATCGCTCGGAAGGAGCAAAAATTGTTGCAATATATTATATATATATATATATATGTATATATATTGTTACGCGACACCGCGTGTGTGCCGCGGGTATCGCGTGAACGGCGCGCGCTCGGCGCGACTATCGGTTGCCGGGCGACTATGGTTGTTGACAAGAAGAAGAAGTTCGAGAGAGACGCGAAGCTGTCACGATGCGTTTCGGCAATTCGTATTACGAGCTGTTCTATGATTGTAATTTGAGCTATAATAAAGAGTGTTTGACGAAAAGCCGCGTACCTTCTTGTTTCCGCGGGCGAGTGCGTTTCGCGACGAAGTTTTAGCGCGGCCGCGAACGCAACAATTTGGGGGCTCGTCCGGGATCTAAAGATCGAGCTGGAGAGAGCGGCGGCATGGCTTTTGTTCACTCCCCGCGGAGAACGCGTAACCAGGCTGCGACTGGAGCGGCCGAGGCGTCGGCAGTGTTCACAGTTTTGGCTTCCTTACAGCATGCTAAAGCGGTGAAAGGGATGCGCACAACAGCAGCAAATTCTACCTGCGTAAACTTGCTGCTGTTGTGCGCATCCCTTCTACCGCTTAAGCATGCTGTAAGGAAGCTAAAACTGTGAACACTGAGCGTCGGCGACACCGGCGGCGGGAAAGGCGGCGGCCGATTTGGAGAGATTGTGCGCGGTGCTGAAGTTGGTGCGGTTTCGCGAGGAGCAAAGAGCTGAATAGAGACGGATGCAGTCCGTTCTGAGGTGGAAGCGAGCTAGGCTTCGACAACCGGAAAATTCCCAGCTGAGTAGTTTCAATGTTTTCGGGGCGCGCAATGAGACCGTGAGGGTTCGCGTCGTAAGAAAAGTCGGGCCTCTCGGGGCAAGCCCGGTTCCGCGAATATAGCCTCGGTTGAGGGGAAAAGTGGAGAGAATCCTGAGGCTCGATGTAAGAAGGGATTGTTTCTCGTTGCTGACCCCTCTTTGGACCGCGCGGCTGGGCGGGTTGTTTCTTTTAGGAAGGTTCCACTTGGGTTCTGACTTTGGTTGGTGATACTAATTTCGGTGTTCTTTTATTTTGCGCGAGATTTCTAGGTTTTCGCCGGTTGGTATTTGTTTTCCAATTTATAGCGGTTGTTATAATTTCTTCTGGTGGCATGGTGCTAGCGGAGAAGCGCTTTAGGCCCCTTTGACAAGGGAATCCTTACCATTTCAAGGTGGACGAAACTGTTATTTCGTAGAGTTTGGTGTCTACGGGGTAAGCAAGTGTTGCAACGTCGCGGCTGCGTGGTTCTGGGAGAGGGATATGTATGAGAATTATTTAGATATTGGGGTTCTCTCTACATTCTTCCGCATCATAGACCGGTTATTATTTTCGTTTGGTAATTTTATCATTTTAATGTTTGCTTTTGAAAGCATGCTGTTGGTGTTTCTTTTATTTTCATTTAGTTATGTTGGTGCCCGGTTCGGCGGTCGTCGCGTGGTCGTGGTCTGCGTGGGACGCTTCTTCGTAGAAGTCGTCGTGGTTAACTTATATTGTATTAAGGAAGACCGCCTTGTCCACGGTTTTCGACGCGTGGTTTCTCGTGGACCGATGGGCAAATGCCGAAGCGGGGACTTGGGGTACCTGTTTTATGGCGGTGGGTCCACGCATGTTTTACCCCCCCTCCTGTCCGAAGACCGAGGTGTTTAGCGGAGAATTGTTGAAGTCCCGGAAATAGAAGTTATTCAAGAAGAATTTCTTCGGCCAGTTCGCTCGAGATCCTGGAGCAGCAGCTCAGGAGTGAGCAGGAAAACTGGAGTCCTCCTTTGATCGTCGGGACGACGATCTGAAGAGGAAGAGGGCAGTGTTACGCGGCGGACACCGCGTGTGTGCCGCGGGTATCGCGTGAACGGCGCGCGCTCGGCGCGACAGTCGGTTGCCGGGCGACTATGGTTGTTGACAAGAAGAAGAAGTTCGAGAGAGACGCGAAGCTGTCACGACGCGTTTCGGCAATTCGTATTACGAGCTGTTTCTATAATTGTAATTTGAGCTATAATAAAGAGTGTTTGACGAAAAGCCGCGTACCTTCTTGTTTCCGCGGGCGAGTGCGTTTCGCGACGAAGTTTTAGCGCGGCCGCGAACGCAACAATATATATATATATACTATAAATACATATATTATACGTATACTATATATATATATATATATATATTGTGACGTGACACTTTGTGTGTCCGCCACAAGGATGCATTTCCGGCCGGCACGGAAAACGGTAAGCTCGCGGTTCCCTCGATTTAAGGGAGAGCAGCTCGTTAGGTAGCGTAGCGCAAGCAAATGCGCTTAATTTTGTGAGTAGCGCTGATGTGATGCTTTGCGAAGTTTAGATAATAAAATGTATTAATTTTTGTTATGTTACTTTCAGCCTATATTATATTATCTAACTGCGTCGAAATAATATTAGTTGTGCCGTGCGGGCCGTGTAGCAGATATTTTGTCGTTTGTTTTCAGCGCAAAGAGAGCGCAGCGCACTGTACGTAGCCGTCGGACGAAGACGAGCAAAGAAGAGAAGAGATAAAGATAGCAAGCCCTGCAGGAACGTAGAAACGTCATAGGCACAGGGCATTCGGCAAGGATTTCGACAACGAGCTTGAAAGACGGAAGACGCATGCACTTCGACTTCATGAAATGCGAATCAGAGCTATGGAGTGACAAGTTCTGTGCTGTTGAGAAATGAGCCTCAGCAAGCTCATCTGCATAGAAAAACGAAACAGAGCGAGCCAGAGACGGGCCCGAGTCGACCTCTGATGCCGAGAGATGCGTGGCCGCTGTCAATCATCGCGCCGCAAAAGAAAGAATCTGATTGGCTCAATTACCTAGCGCGGAAAACAGTGCTCAGCGAAGAGAAAAATATCCGAACAATACGAGCTCATTGTTGTGCGTGCCGTGAACGACGTGAGTTTCTCGTCTTCCGAACGTGCTGTAAACAGTGTCGTGTTACCAGAAAATTCGAGGAGGAATGGGAAATACCCTCGTGAAGAGAAGAACAGCAGGAGGCTGCCAAATTTTGGCCAAGCTAATCAGCTGTAGGAGAATTCTCGGCGAACGTAAGTGGCTGCATTCTACTTCGCATATTTTGTGAATCGCACGATTGAAGGATCAAATCTGAACGAGTATTCCGCTAGTTCAATACCTCGCGTGATTATTTCGGTAATAATTGCATTATATTCCTCGTGAAATTTTTGTGAGAATTATCTTTACCGAGACTTTGCTATATTTACCGCTGCTCTTATCTCGCAACACGATCGCAACAATCCGAGCTTGTTCTTGCTTGTCATTCGTACTATATGTTTTTATTTTTTTTTGTATTCTGTTTTTGTGTCGATTTAGTCAGTTCAACATATTCCTTTTGTGCAATTATAAACTATTGAATATTGCCGAAAATTTGTAGCCGATAGATCGCGATCGTGTGTCCCCGCGAATTGTGTTAATAACATTAAATAAAATCAGGAAGCAAAACATAAAAGTGCGCGGCGGCACGTTGCTAGAATTTGCCGTTTTGATCATCCGTGACAGACTCGCTCGAGCAAAACTTTCACCACCACAGATCAACTATTATCCCTCGCGCCGTATTACGCGTACGTGCGCCGGGACAACTTTTTTGCCGCAACCGCGCATGTATTGTCCGTCGTATCTACAGTCTTACGCGTTAGCGCATTCCTGAGTGTAAATTTCATCTCGCGATCCTCCTCGCGTGCTAATTCATTATAATACTGACACACGGTCGTGATATATTATTGTAAAAGAGAAATACACATGATAACGTAGCTGCCTTAGATGCGCGTCTCGCATGCAATTCTATATTGTGTATTTTTTTGTACTGCCGTTATTATTTCTGGCCAGCATACAGCAGGACCTGATTACAGATTTAATATTACAACCTATTCTAATGGATATTTCATGAGCAAGTTTCTCTGCCGTTTTAAACCGACCGCCTGCTGAACCCACACCTCTCTGTCTAAATAGCGCAAAACTGAGCTCTCGAGCTACGAAGTGCCGTCACGCCTATTTACTCAATTGTTGTTTTGCTTGGAGAAACCACATTTTGGTCGTAAGTAAGATCACTGAGTGAAGATTTACGCTTGGCGCTTACCGATACTTGTTTCAGTGAATAACTTTAATCTGAGTTAGGTGACACTGGCGTGCCAAAGGTGTGCAGCACCTTCGCTACAAAATCTCAGAGCGAGGTGCCCGTCACACTATATATATACATACAGGGTGGGACAAAAGTTTGGCTACACCCTCATAACTTTCCGACGAATCTAGATAAGAAGGTGAAATTTGGAGAAGTTGTATAGAATCATAAAAGCTATTTTTTGTGCAGAATGTTATCCACTCCTCATCTTCATGAGACACGAAAGTGGAGGTGACTTAAAAATCTTAAATGGCATAAAAGGTCAATTGAAAGCTCATTTTAAACATGTTTTAAAGACGAGAATAATATTTTTGAAAAAAGTTAGCTACGACTTTCTGATCAAAAGTTATAATCGTAAAAAAATTTGCATTTTCTTGTTTATTGGGTTACTGTTCTTTGCGTTACCCAAGATCTACGGCGAAGACGTGACAGTTATCGGACTCTGTGCGTGTGCGTGTGCGTGTGCGTATGTGTGTATGTGTAACGGAAATCAGGACTCTAGAACAGTGTTCTCAGTTTTGGCTCTCTTACAGCATGCTGAAGCAGTGGAGGGGATGCGCACCTCTGTTGTGCGCATCTCTGCCACCGCTTCAGCATGCTGTAAGAGAGCCAAAACTGAGAACACTGCTCTAGAGTTCGTCACTCCCCCAGTATTTTGCGACCAAACTCTTTCTGTTTCACGCACGCGTTTGTGTGTGTGTATGTAACGGTGATTAGAACTTTAGAAAAGTGACAAACTCTAGAGTTCTGATCTCCGTTACTCATACACACACACACACACAAACATTCGCGTGAGTGAAACAGAGAAGGTTAAGAGTCACAAAATACCAGAGGAGTGACGAACCAAAGTCCTTATTTCTGTTACACACACACACACACACACACACACACAAACAGGGCAGTGTTCACAGTTTTGGCTTCTTTACAGCATGCTAAAGCGGTGGAAGGGATGCGCACAACAGCAGCAAATTCTACCTGCATAAACTCGCTGCTGTTGTGCGCATCCCTTCCACCGCTTTCGCATGCTGTAAGGAAGCTAAAACTGTGAACACTGAAACAGGGTTTGATAACCGTCACGTCCTCGCCGTAAACCTTGGGTTAACGCAAAAAACGGTCACGCAATAAACAAAAAAATGCAAAGGTTTGTTTTATGATCATACCTTTCGATTGGAGAGTCGTAGCAAACGTTTTTGAAAAACATTTTTTTGTCTTTAAATCACCTTTAAAATGAGCTCTTAATTGGCTTTTTATGCTATTTAAGATTTAGAAATTACCCCCATCTTTGTGCCTCAAGAAGATGGAGAATAGATAATATTCTGCACAAAAAATAACTTTTATGATCTTATACAACTTTTTTAAATTTTACTTTTTATTTAGATTCGGTAAAAAATTATGAGAGTGTATCCAAACTTTTGTCTCACCATGTATATTGTCACGGGCACTTCGCTCTCGGATCTTGTAGCGAAAGTGCCTTCGGCACGTTTGTTTCCAAACAATCTAAACTTTACTCACCAAATGCGACAGTTGGGCGCCAGGCATGGCTTTACACGCCGAATTCCAGAAATTTTAACTTGGACAAATGTTTTACGGCAAATAACTTTAACGTGACGGTAACATCACTCGGTAGCTCAATTTTATAACAATTACGGAGAGGCGTGAGCTCAGGAGGCGGTGTTTAAATGATGGCCAAGAAACTTGCTCGTTGATTGATACATAGGATAAAATTTACTATTACCAACTTGAAATGAGTCTGGCCGGTCGCCAGCCAGAATTGATATCGGCACTACAGACAAAAGAAAGAAACAAACAAACAATACATACGATAAAAGAACGAGGTAAAAATGTTACATATGTCGGTCACAAATTTTCGGCAATATTCACAATTTCTTAGTCAATATTCGGAAAAATACAGAGACATGATATTCAATATTTCAGAATCACACGCGCTACACGACTATAACAAACAAACGAGATTGATGCAAACAACAAAAAAATGAAAACAAGACATATACGGATGACGAGCAAAGATAAGCACGGATTGTTGCGACCGCGAGTGATCGGGACGAGAGCAGCGGCGCGGCTGAAAAGAATAATTATTCTTATTATTAACAAACGCAAACCGTAATATATTATATTTTCGGCAACATATCGCGCGATATCGAACTCGCGGGGTAGTCCGTCGAGATTTGATTCACGAACAATATAAGTCGTGAGAAGTGCGGCAGAGAACCAACCACACTTACGTTTGCCGGCGACTCTCTACAAACCGATAACCATTCTGCTATCCTTTTTGAGATCGTCTTAGCAGCTCCTCCTCGGATGTTATCTGGTACACAGTCTTACACTCCGGCATCACGACATACGTGAGAGGCGATGAACTCGCGGAGTTGACGGTACGCGCAACAATGAAGATTCGTATCTATCGGCAATTGCTCTACCGAGCTGTTCTTCCTGCTACGTAACTGAGCCAGTCATATTCTTTCTTTCGTGGCGCTGCGATTGAGAGCGGCCATGTGTTCCTTGGCATAATAACGACTCGGGGACTTTCTTCGGCCGTATCAAGCGCGTTCCACCGTCATCGTTCAATGAGATGAGCTTGGTAAGGCTCATCTCCCAGCATCATCGAGCCTGTCACTCCGTTGGAAGCTCTGATTCCGATTTTCTAAAGATCGGAGTGCGCTTCTCCCACTTTTGGAGTCAGACGTCAACATTTCTGCCGAATATCTTAGGCCGGTAACCCCCCTAGACCTCGCGTTATCTTTATCTTCTCTCTTTCTCGCTCTTCTCTACCTGCTGGTCACGTACAATGTGTTGCTCTTTTTACGCTGAAAATAACTTACAAAATAGCCGCCGAGCGGCATATTACAATATGCAAAAATAACGCGAATTTAAAGTAAGCGCATTTGCTTGCGCTACACAATCTAATGAGCTGCTCTCCCTTAAATAGTGAAGAAACGCGAGTTCACCGCCTCCTGTGCCGGCCGGAAATCCATCCTTGTGACAGACACAAAAAATGTCACGTCACAATATACTATAATGTAATATATCTATAATGTAATATATCTACTATACATATTAAGTACTTTTTTGACTTATGAAGGTTGAATATTTTTTAGAATATTGCGGGTACTTTTTTTATGCAGATGATTATGATCAAAACGAATTTTGTGAGTTCATAATGCAGAGAATTTACACAGAAGTATTCAATTTTTATTCAACATAGTTTTTTTGGATAAAGCAACATTCAAAATAACTGATAATGCCAATAATCTAATATTCAACTCTCATAAGTTAAAAAGTATAATATTTAATAAAAAGAAACTCTATTATAGTAGTGTAGAAAGGACTTAAGTTAAGATATAAGAATCTGTAATAAAAAAAAGGAAATTCCATTTAACAAAATTGATGTGACCTTGACTAGACCTTGGCAGCGCAATCCTAGGTCACAGCAATACAATCTTAGTAAATAGACCTTTTTAAACTACACTATTTTTGTCTGAAACGTTTTTCTGTAAAATTTATAGTTTCTGAGATATTCAGGTGTTCCGGTACTTTTTTCCACTTTGTTATATACAGGGTGTCCCAAAATTGCCGTACAATTTCTTGTGGACAGTAAAGAAGATTATATTAAGTAAAAAAGCTGTTTCCCCTTTTGCGAGATAGATTTCGCAATAATTACCGAGATCTTAATTAATAAAGATTTGTGAATGAACTTGCACCGGGCTGTCTTACGCAATGCGCTTCGCGCGCTCACAGATATTACCCGTATCAATAGTGCGGAAGAAGCTAACCTAACCTAACATAACAGCATATACATAATATAGCATATACATAATGGCAGATGAGAACTAACAATGGTTGAACGCGAAAGCGTGTACGTTTTGTTTTGATTAGCAACTTACGAGCAATTACTCCCATGTTTTGCTAATCAAACTAAATAATTCTAATATCGAGATGTGTCGATAATGAGTCTGTTTACTTATTCGATTAATTAATGTTTTCTTTATCGAGAACGAGATATTTTGCCACCACAATCAGGGATGCCAGATTCCGGCCGCTTGGTAGCATGCGGTAGCATGGAGGGGATGCGCACACAGCTTCATGTCACGGCTCAAAGCTGTGTGCGCATCCCCTCCATGCTACCGCATGCTACCAAGCGGCCGGAATCTGGCATCCCTGACCACAATGCCGCTGGAAATGACGCTATGGACGAGATATCTTGCGTCACAATTTCTATCGTGCTGTGTTATAGACGAGATATCAACAAAATGTCTTTAAGTGAATTCTTTATTCTAAATTTTTAGATGCCAAAGTAAAGTATACAAGATATTTCGTCCATAGCACTTTTAAATAACGAAAGGTGTGACGCGAGATATCTCGTCTAAAGCGTAGCATAAGATATCGTGTTTACGATATGTCGTTTATAGTAACAAAAAGGTTAAGTACAGAAAGAATCTCAAAAAGAAAGAAGAAACGCAATGAAGTGAAGAACATGTTATAAGCAGGCATAATAAAACCTTCTTTCAGCGAGTGGTTTAATCCAGTAATGATGGTCAAAAAGTCAAGCGACAAGTATTGTTTTTGCTTCGACTTTTATAAGGTTAATGGCGTGTCAAAGAAAAACGCGTATCCGGTGCCAAACATGAACGGAATATTGGATATACTTAGAGCCGCGCAGTACATATCGATCATCGACCAGAGCCAAAGTTATTTCCAAATACCGTTGGCCAAAGAGTGCCGTGAAATAACTGCGTTCAGTGTTCCGGGCATGGGATTATACCATTTTATTAGGATGCCGTATGGAGTGACTGGCGCACCAGCGACTTTTCAGCGACTTTTCAGCGTCTGTTAGAAAAGGCCCGAAAATGGAACCCAATGCTTTTGCGTACTTGAACAACATTGTCGTCGCAACGTCTTCTTTTGACGAACACTTGGAGTAGTTAGAGCGGGTTTTGACAAAAATATCTGCTGCGGGATTAACGGTAAACCTCGAAAAGTGCAAATTTTGCCAATCTTAGGTACATTATCTCGAATTCCTAGTTCAGAGAGACGAACTCATCGTCAACTCGGAGAAGATACGACCAATTTTAGAATACCTTGCCTCGAAAACTATTAAACAGCTGCGCCGATTCTTCGGTATGTCGTCGTGGTACCGACAGTTTATATCACAATTTGCCACGGTAACTGGTATATCACAATTTGCAACAAAATTTCTTATGAGACTATTGCGTAAGAACGCTGTGGGGCCCGGAGCTGAGGCTTTTAACCAAGTACGATCGTATCTAATTGCTGCGCCTACATTGTCGTGTCCGGAATTTTCCATGCCGTTTATTATCGCTTTTGCTAGTCGTGCGCTCTCCAACGCCGAGAAAAAATATTCTGTAACGGAACAAGAATGCTTTGCCGTCATCTTAGCGATTAAAAAGTTCCGACTTTATTTGGAAGGGTATTGATTTACTGTTGCGACCGACCACAGTTGTTTGCGCTACTTGCATAATTTGAGAAATCCCACCGGTCGTTTAGCCAAATGAAACCTCAAATTATTTATTAGAGTACGATTAAGAAATCGTACACCGGAATTGCGGTGACGAATTGCGAATCCGATACACTGTGTACCGAATGCGTTCTACCGCATATATGAGGGGAAGGCTGAGCCCGTCTTGGTCACGGCAGTAGGCAAGGCAAACGATGAGAAGAGCGACGACGGCGTTGAGTCAGAAGAACCGTGGTACCGACAGCGTTATCGAGAAGTGAGAGATTGCATCAAACATTTTACGGATTAGAAGGTCATGGATGGACGATTGTACTACTTACGCGCCCATGTGCCATAGTATCAAATATAATAAAGAATTTAAACCACTGAAAATTGGTACTAGTTGTGAAACTATGAGAGTTCTAACCCAGGAGCTTCGAGGGGGGCGCGGAGTATGATGTCACAGGGGAAGGGGTGACGTCACACAGGGAAAAGGAGGGCGATCGGAGCGTGACGTCACGCGGGGGCGTGGCACTGCAGAATATGACGTCACGCGACGTCAGGAAGTGACATCACGCAGAAGGCTCTTTATGGCAACTTTACACGCGCACCAGAAGTGACTTCACACGCGGTGCAATATGGCGATTCCGAGGTATATACTTGTTACTGCAATAATATGCATGGTATATATTTATAATGTTGTGTAACAATATGGCGACTTCAAGACACATGTTTTTTATATAACATATGAAACAATAGCAACTATGTATTGTTGTACATATTTTTTTCGGCATGTGCCGAGGTATGTAACATTATACGAAGTGCGCGTAAAGTTGCAGAGTTGCAGTTTTTTTGGCGAGAACGTGAACAAGTGCAGTTTTTTAAATTTTTAGCGCGAAGTAAAAAGCCGTACTAATCATTTTTTTATATTCACATTTTATTAAAGTTGTTTCTCTGTATATATTTCCACGGGATAAATTACAGCAATTATGTATTGTTGCACATATGTCTTTCGACATGTGCCGCAGTATGTAACAATATACGCAGGGACGCGTAAAGTTGCAGAGTTGCACTTTTTTTAGCAAGAGTGTGCAAAGGTGCAGTTTTTATTTTAGCGCAAAGTAATTGCAATTGTTTTAGCGAGAAATAACAACGATGTAGTATTCACTTTTTTATATTTAAATGTTATTTATGCAAAATATTTTTTACATGAATCATATGTATATATACAGGGTGTCCCGCAACTCACGACCGTAACTTAAATGACGTATTCTTGAGACGATTTTGAGACGAAACTTCAAATATCATATTATCGAAGCTATAATAGTTTTTGAATTATAAGCGTTTAAAAGTGACCTATTGGATGGCTTATATTTCGCGCGTTCAGGTACGGCGCATTGTGCGCGATACTGTGTTCTTATATCTTGATAGTTAGATAATGAAATAGAAATTATCTCAAAAAATTTTGTCATTAAATCACATTTTAATACATATAATTAATAAAGTTTGTATGTAAATAAAAACAATTTCATCAAATTCTTGCAAATTTTTAATTATAACGTTTTTGACAAGCTGTCAAAGTTATAGTATGAAACTAGTAGCGCTAGCGTATTGATTTTTCTCGCTTGTAGTAAAGTTGCTGCAATCAATAATTTTTGAAATACTCGAGAAATTGAAATTATTTTTCTATTTATGACATTATTTTTCTATTTATGACATTTTTCTATTTATTTAATTTATTACAATAGGAATTATTTTTTCAAATTTAAATTAATAACAAACAACAAGTCTTAAGAATTAATTTTACGTCACATAATAATAATAACACATACATTAGATATAATAAATAAATACATACATACATTAAATAATAAATAAATAAATAAACACATACATTAGATAATAACTAAATACATTACATTAGAAATAAAATAACAGCAAAACAATAAAATAACACAATAATAACATAGTATAACATTAACAAAATAAAATTACAACAAATGTTCAAAATGTCCTCCACCCGCTTCTAAACATANACGCGNCCGACGAAGCAAATTATTTTCTGCATTTCTTATCATATCTTCCGTAATATTTCCAACTGCTTCCATAATTCTTTCTCGTAATTCGTCGCGATTATTTACACGCTTGCGATACACATATTCTTTTATGTGTCCCCAAAGAAAATAATCCAACGGAGTAAGATCTGGTGATCTGGGTGGCCAATTTTGTGGACCGCCGCGTCCTATCCATTTTTCTGGAAACATTCGATCTAACATTCTCGAACGTTTCTCCCATAATGAGGTGGTGCACCATCTTGTTGAAAAATCATTTCTTGTCTTTGATTTAACGATAAATCTTCTAATAAAATTGGTAATTCGTTTTGCAAAAAATTACTGTAAATTCTCCTAGTAATTCTATGTGGGAATTCGAATGGTCCGATCTGCAATTAATCAAATAATTTTTAAATTTTTTTCTATTTTTTGAAAAGTAATAAATAACAAGATAATATAAAAAACAAACTTACAATTTTATTATTAAATATACCAGCCCACAAATTGATTTTAAATCTGCGTTGAAAATTTCTAAATATTGTATTATGCGGATTTTCATCCGACCATATATGATAATTATGTACATTAAAACTGCCTTCTCTAGTAAAAAGAGATTCGTCCGAAAATAATATTTTATGTACAAAATCAGGTTCTTCTAGATCACGTTCTATTATCCAGTTACAAAAACTTATACGTCGCGCATAATTTTCCGGCCATAAATTTTGCACTTTTGTGTAATGATATGCGTGCATTTGATTGCGTTTTAGAATTCTTTGTACAACACTTTTTGAAATCCCTATGTTCCGGCTTATTCTTCTAATACTTATCGAGGGATCTTCTTCGATACAAATTAAAACAGCTTCTTCATTTTTTTTCTTTCATTTTTTTTCTTTTTGTAACTGTTTCACTTTGATGTTTTTATGTTTCTATCAAAAAGACAGAAACANTAACCAAAATGGAGTACACAAACGCAGAATACTGTGACATGTTGTTAATTTATGGAGAATGTGGACAAAACGCAAATTTAGCTGCGCGAGAATATGCAGTGCGCTTTCCGAATCGTATGGCACCGTATCCAAAAGTATTCACACGCTTAATAAATCGAGTGAGAAACAGGATCCGTTTACGTTGATAGAACCGAAATTGGTAGAATAATTAATAATGAGGAAAATGAAGCAGCTGTTTTAGTTTGTATCGAAGAAGATCCCTCAATAAGTATTAGAACAATAAGCCGGAATATAAGGATTTCAAAAAGTGTTGTACAAAGAATTCTAAAACGCAATCAAATGCACGCATATCATTCCACAAAAGTGCAAAATTTATGGCCGGAAAATTATGCGCGACGTATAAGTTTTTGTAACTGGATAATAGAACGTGATCTAGAAGAACCTGATTTTGTACATAAAATATTATTTTCGGACGAATCTCTTTTTACTAGAGAAGGCAGTTTTAATGTACATAATTATCATATATGGTCGGATGAA
>NW_018020981.1:30928-35331 GCF_002006095.1 Pseudomyrmex gracilis | reverse complement strand
TAATTTCAATTTCTCGAGTATTTAAAAAATTATTGATTGCAGCAACTTTACTACAAGCGAGAAAAATCAATACGCTAGCGCTACTAGTTTCATACTATAACTTTGACAGCTTGTCAAAAACGTTATAATTAAAAATTTGCAAGAATTTGATGAAATTGTTTTTATTTACATACAAACTTTATTAATTATATGTATTAAAATGTGATTTAATGACAAAATTTTTTGAGATAATTTCTATTTCATTATCTAACTATCAAGATATAAGAACACAGTATCGCGCACAGTGCGTCGTACCTGAACGCGCGAAATATAGGCCATCCAATAGGTCACTTTTAAACGCTTATAATTCAAAAACTATTATAGCCTCGACAATATGATATTTGAAGTTTCGTCTCAAAATCGTCTCAAGAATACGTCATTTAAGTTACGGTCGTGCGTTGCGGGACACCTTGTATATGTCCACGAAATAAATTTACAAATTTTTGTATTTATCTATTTATTTATTTTTATTTTATTATATTATTAGTTTGTCTTTGAATCTGTTCTTATGTAGTATATACAGGAATAAGGAAAGTCGCGAGTCGGATGGGATCAAAGGTTGCACATTAAAAAACTCATAATTGTAATATAACAGAGAATTTATTCGTTTTTTATCATATAAAAAACAAACTTTATACAGACCTAACAAAAAAAAAGATATAAAATATAAAAAATATAAACAAATCCAGAAAAACTAAACGTAATAAAAGATGTGTGTGTATCTTCTGGCAACGAATTGACTAGGACGTCCCTGTAACAAGGCATATACAGAGTGTTTAAAAAGTCCCGGCACATCAACATAACTCGAAAACTAAGAATCGAATAGAAAAACATTTCAGACAAAAGTTGTAGGACTTTTCTCTGGCTATTATCACGTGACCTTGGATTTTACCTTGACCTTGACCTTTAAGATCATTTCAAGGTCGTCGTTTTTTGTAAATAAAACTCCATATTTGTGACGTCAGAAATGGAAAGAGCAGGAAATTTTACGTTCGGATATGACCTTCATTAACCATTTTCCTTAAGCCTATGTCACACTACGGATTAGGATTGAGATTGGATTGAAATTTGACCAATCAGAAGAAAGAAAACCAATCCTAAGTTTATTGATCTTCGCTCTGATTGACCAAATTACAATCCAATTTAAATCCAAATCCGTAGTGTGACATAGGCTTTAACCTTGTGGTCAAGGGCAAGGTCAATAAACAGCCAGTTAAGGCAAGATAGGGAAGGAACCCAGCCGGTTAAGGTAGAGAAAGAATCCAGGCATTGCCTCTATCTATCTTATTTATTGTTTGACTTTGCCCTTGACTACAAGGTCACGAGAGGAGGTTAATGAAGGTCATACGCGAACGTAAAATTCCCTACTCTTTCCATTTCTGGCGTCAAAAATATGGAATTCCATTTACAAAAAACGACTTGACCTTGAAATGACCTTGAAGATCAAAATCAAGGTCAAATCCAAGATTACGTGATAAAAGCCAGGGAAAAGTCCTACAACTTTTGTCTGAAATGTTTTTCTGTTTGACACTGAGTTTTCGAGTTATGTTGCTGTACCGGGACTTTTTGAACACCCTGTATATACTTATCTATGCAATACACAATAGTAAACTTTTTTTAGTTGATAAATATATAATGATTACTTTTTACCTATTGCGGTTCCGGAGATGGAGAAGGAGTGTTGTTCGACATGTGTATTTGCCCAAGTGCAGTGTTCAGATTTTCTTGGACTTCCTCTACATGAGTGACTTCCATTTAAAGTATTTGAGTTATATCCTTTATAATATTGTTGGCTATAGTTTGGAAATAGAAAACTATAGTGTATAATTTTCTGTAAAAAACACTAGCTAACCGTCCAGAATAGTTATAGTTAAAACAGTTCGTAAAAAGTTAAAAATAGTATTGATACAAGTTGTGAAAGAGATGACGGCCACTCCACTCGAAATCGGCCTCTTCATCTCTCCTTACAACTTCTTCCATTGTTCTTTGCAGACGGTGAATCTTTATCACTAATGTATCTACCGTAGTGAGTAGTATGTGGCCCTTTATGGGGAGTCAAAACAAACCCCCTCCGCCTGGTCCCCCCACCACTACTGGCGCCATATACCCACCAATATGGTTTCCCCCACTCCTTCTGTCTGAGGCTGATTAGACACGCCCAGTAGTCACTGGAGAGGGTGACACAATTTATGACCCAATAATTGACGTGATTTATGGGTCTTATATATTTAATAAATATCTTGTTTGTGGACTTTTTATAAATTTTACATGAAAGCGGAGATGAGTACGGGAAGGGAGTTATAAATACAGGATTTTAATTTTTATTGTTAAAAGAGTGTGTTTATTATACGATATTTGGCTTGACGCATAACTGTTCTGATGTTGCCGCGTCGTGATACGGGGCGTTTATGGGAGTAAAGCAGCGTCGAGCGAACGAGGGAGGAAGTCTAGAGGGAGGGGTTGTTAGTGTCGGGCTCCGGAAAAGAGCAATCAGCGGCTGGTACGTTATGGGGCCTGCCAATCGCCGTGTTAGGACACGCGATGAGTGAGACCCCTGGATAGGTGGTGGGGATGTTAGAATGTACTCGAACTAGAACACGTAGATCGAAGAATAGAGTTAGGGGTCGTAAATTTTGAAAGGAAAATGTGTACGGATGGTGCTACGTGGGTCGTCGTCTTTCCGTAAACACGTGCGAACAAGTCCGTTCAGGTTGGCATGAGTGAGAGGTGTGAAAATTAATATGAAGTGCGGAAGATAGGGGATCTATGAGAAAACTTACGAGAGTTTGTTAAAATCTCATAGATATTAAATGCGCAACGTGTTTTTATTATTTCGAGAGGATTGCGGGAAATACAAAACAACGTGCCACAGTTAGTTGATATAAACTCAAGTATATATTGAATGCGTAGAAGAAAATACAATTTTACATAAGTTTATTCTTACAAGTATAGTATTGAATATAGTATTTAGTAAAACGGTTTTGTATATTGTTGGATCTTGTACAGAATATTTTACGAAATAAACATACAATTAATTCGTCGTTGGTGTCAAAGTTTTTGGAGAACAATTGTAGAAATTGGGGAAGGCTATACCCGTAAGCCATAAAATAGAGAAACACACAGCAATAATGCCCGCACGTTTACGAGAAATATCCTTGAAGTTGAGTCGTGTTCCATGTGTGTGTAGTGGAATTTCTTCGAAGTCGCAGAAGGAAACGGGACTTTGACGGTGGTATTCCATAGCTGTCGAAGTACGTGGCGTTTCTGTTTCCATCGAGGAAGAAGGCGATCCAGTGGGTTCCTGATCGATTGTGATCGTCTGTGTTAGCAACGATAGCTGTCCACTTCGTCCACACCTTGGGCAGTCTGTCGGCTGGATAAACTCCCGCGTGTCCAGATATTTGCAGTTGTTGCAAGGCCTGCAATATTTCTTACGTATTCATTATTTCGATAGAGGTAGTCGCGAGAATGTGGAATGAAACGAGCGTATCCCTCCTGTATCTCTGCATGTGCACCGGTGTTCTCGATGTAAGTCGTTTTTGCTGGACAAACGGGCTCGGTGTATGAATTTTCTGTTAGGAATTTTTTCGTCTCCGCCGTTTTGATGTGTGTAGATAAAGCTGATTATCATGCTGTTTTCGTCGCTGGCGAAGTTGCTATCGGATTCTCCCTCAGTTTCAACGCTGTTTAGATTTCACCAGCGTTTTAACCGTAAAGCGTTTCGTACAGCGCAACTATGTCAGTTGTGAGAACTCCGTCATACGAACACTGTGATATGTTCTCGTCGCATTCTAAGATGGATTTGAACGACGGAGAGAAAGCTTCTAGATTATATGTTTTTAGATAGAAGCTTTTGTAAGAAATCCGTTTTTTCTTTGCCTCTGGTGTATACGAGGAGCGCGTATTTTTGTTACTTCTCAAAGGTGTTTTCTGAGATATTTAAGATTGATTTCTCCGTCAAACCAATCGATACTGTGATAAATTCGTGAAAGTCAATCGTTGCATCGTCTTGATTTTTGTGGTAATTCGGTGAACGAGAACGGGGGCATTAGGATCCAGTTTCCGAAAATTAGTCGGTCTACTGCGACAAATGCCACTTCCTTTGGAATAAATTCACACACGACACCGCGAAATCCTTGCATTTCTATGATCACAGCTCCTTTAT
Organism: Pseudomyrmex gracilis; assembly: GCF_002006095.1. Lineage (NCBI taxonomy): Eukaryota > Metazoa > Arthropoda > Insecta > Hymenoptera > Formicidae > Pseudomyrmex > Pseudomyrmex gracilis. Next base: position 31,127 of record NW_018020981.1, on the reverse strand, counting down.
ACAGGTACACGGTCATCGCGGGAACAAAGCGAAGATAGCGGAGACTAGCACGAAACTAAGATATATTAAATGTAAGCCAATAAGGGCGCGGGGAGCGATGATCGGACTCTATAGGCGTGCACGATTATCAGCTGGAAAGAAAAATGGTTTCTCTCATGTCATGTCTTAGCAACGAGAGGCGGAGTAAACAAATAAGCGC
>NW_018020981.1:28288-30498 GCF_002006095.1 Pseudomyrmex gracilis | reverse complement strand
TTTTTATTAACAAAGATCCGCGAATAAGCATGCATCGGGCTGTCTTACGCGCGTAAGACTGCCCGCCGCGCTTCGCGCGCTAACGGTGTTACCCATAGCGACATATGGGAGGAGCTACTATAACAGCATATACTATAACATATACGTATTAAAATGTAAGTGTGTGAAGCGCGCCGGGCTGTCCTACGCGCGTAAGACAGCCCGATGCACGCTTATTTGCGGATCTTTGTTAATTAAAATCTCGGTAACTATTGCGAATCTAGCAAAATGGTATAGGACTTTTCACCTCAGTTTTATTCCTTCTACTTGTCTACGAGAGATGTTAAACCAATTCTGGGACACCCTGTATATATAAAAGTAGCGTCATTTAAACTACTGTAACTTGTAAACTAAAGGACCGATTGAGCTCAAATTTTGACACGCGACGTTTGAAAGTTGGTACTTTCTAAAAATAATATGGCTTTGTTATTAGTGGCGCCACTTATATGTCAGGCCCGGGGCTTCTTAAGTGATGTGTTATATACATGAAAAATTGCTACATATTGCTATATTTAGAGAATTATAAATATTACTTAGCCTAATACTGGTGCTAAAACAAAGTATACAAAAATCTTACATCTAAACTACATTTAGTTTCTATTTATTCTTAAAACTTTATTATTCTCACAATTTTCAATATTTTATATTTACATCGTGTTTACATTATCTTCTATTACAAGCGGAAAACAAATATATACGCAATTTGAACTTTTGCTAACACACTTATGCGCTAACACACTTTTGCTAACCCACTTATATACAGGCTATTTGATATTTGATGCTTTCGCGGTGTGTCGTATTAACATACAAAGATGTTTTTTCGGGTTTGAACCGCGTTAGTGTCATTTTTATACCGACGTTTCGTAAACATTATAGCTCACTTCATCAGGGTTTGAAGAGCAGCCTGATACTGAGATGCTCTTGGTCAGGTGTCCCTTTTTATAGCGCTAGATTGGTGTGGGAGGGATGTGGTGGAAGAGGGGTGGAATGGTAAGAAGGAGCAGGAACATCAAACTTCAACCTAATGACATCTTAGTCAGTTTTGATATTGTGTCCCTGTTCACGCAGGTACCAATCCATGACACCAGTAACATAATTAAATCTTCAGGTCAACTATCATCCGACCTTATATCATTGGTAGAACATTGCCTGACCACAACCTATTTCACTTACAATAACCAATTTTATAAACAAATCACAGGTGCAGCTATGGGATCACCGATATCTCCAATCATAGCAAACATATTTATGGAACACTTCGGATCCCAGGCCATCAAAAAAGCCCCACTAAAGCTACAAACATGGTACCGGTACGTAGATGACATCTTTGTCATTTGGCAACATGAGGAGAGAGAACTCTATAACTTTTTAAACTTTCTCAATAAACAACACCCAAACATTACCTTCACATTAGAAACAGAACAACATGGTAAACTTCCATTTTTAGATGTTCTGGTCACAAGAAAATCAGACGGCTCTTTAGGCTACCAAATCTATAGAAAACCCACCCACACCAATCGATATTTACACGCGGCATCACATCATCACCCAGCCCAAAAACAAGCTGTGATAAACTTGTTGATTTATAAAGCATTTACTATATGCGACAAAGACAGCATTCAAAACGAACTCATAGAATTACAAACACTCTACAACAAAATGGCTACACACTGCAACAAATAAACAAAGTAATTAAAAAACATCAAAATAAACCCTCTACCATCACTCAAAATACACCAGCACCAGAACAAACAACAAACTTAAAGAAACAAACCACTTACCTCCCATACATAAAGGGTGTCACAGATAAGATTAGCAGAATCCTGAACAAATACAACATACAAACGGTCTACAAACTACCGAATAAAATAGGACAGATTCTTAACAATCCAAAAGACAAAAGACCGCCATTAGACACACCAGGAGTGTACAAAATACTACTATACTTGTTCATGCGGTAAAGTATACATAGGTGAAACTGGTAGAATGATAAGCACACGACTAAAAGAATATCAGTCAGCAGTACGTCTCAAACATTACTCACAATCGGCATTAGCAGAACACCATTTGGAAACTGGTCACAAAATTATGTTTGACCGAACCCAAGTACTAAACAAAACTAGGGCTTACTTCCCTAGAAAATATACAGAATCTCTGGAGATATACAAACA
>NW_018020981.1:16604-21240 GCF_002006095.1 Pseudomyrmex gracilis | reverse complement strand
CGGTGTCGAATCGTACTGTGGTCAAACGGAACACGCCCATTCGAGAGGGTACGCTTGCCTCGTCCCGCATCAGCCACGAAACATATATTACCTCGTCATTCACAGATAATATATCGGTTACCGCGTGTTCAGGACTCGTCACTAACGATACGAGACTCTCCTAAGACTTTACTACCTGGGTACTCTTCAGGTTCGTTCGCTGGCCGAATTTTTCCCAAAACGAATTGAGGCAGAGCTTCGCAACTGAGCGCAAACCGGAATTTTGCACAATGTTTTCTTGATCGAGAGCAATACCTTCGACTGCTTCGTATTCTCGAGATAACGTTCTCTAGATTTTTCATCCGTGCATTTGCTCGGCCATCCGCTCGTTTCTTGCTTCAATTTGAAGAAGCAATTGATATATTCGGCGAACAACCCTCCCTGACGCGTACCGTGGTCATATCGGGTCGTTTCGTATTGCCATATCTCGCTCACTGCGGTCACGAGATAACCTTTCTTGACAGCGTTGCGTAATTTACACAATACCCACACCTCAAATTCACGATCGCGTAAATTATCGTGCAAGCACACTGACTGCGAGAAGCTTTCGCAGCAACTGCGACACAAGCCAAACAACAGTTTGCCTTGTACGCGATACGGGAGTACAGGGTGAAAGAGATTGCGCGGTGGGAGCACAACGCACAAGCCCTTCGACCGCAGAAAAATTGGCACCCGGCATTATCCCGATGATCGAGGCACACTCTTCCTTCCCGACAAGAATTTTTGGATGATCAATCAAAAAAGCACCGGTTTTCAACACGTACGGCTAGAGAGAACACACGTCTACGTAACGTATTTTCTCTGTCCCCGTAACTTCACATCGAATCGCAATGTTCCCTGTTCGGCCGCCGAAAAACACATCGCGAGGCTCGAGTGGTTCGGCATCGAGCATCGAGTGATGTTCCAAGTATGTTCGCATTTCCCGATTTTTCCGCATATCGCTATCGAAAGCGCACTCCCACCTCTCTGTCACAATATATCCCCGTTTGCAAAGACGCCACGACGTTACCAGCGTTCGTATCGCGAGTTCATTGTATCGAGGACTTTGCGATCCTTCGTACAGAGGCGTTTATTGCGCTCTGTTTTAAAACACACGGGGCAGCCGTGCCAAAAACAGCCGTGGAATTGCAACACGTGACGCTCGCCACTCGTTGTCTCATAATATCCATGAACGGGAATGCCTCCGACTCCCGCGAGACGTTGTTCCCGCCCGCGCCCTGCGTGAACAATAGTGTGGCCGAGCTCGTGCTCTTACCACACCAACCACTGTAGAGCCTTGCGGGATTGTATGTCCGCGAGACAATATCCGCCGCGAGGAATGACTCCGATCTCTTCCGCGCGTAAAAAGTTTTTGCGAAAAATTCTCATACAGGTGGAAGCGATGGTCGTGCATTCTTCGAACGGGCATACGTTTCCTCGCTCGAGAAATATCTTGCGGAAGGTTATGCACGCGCGTCGCAGAATATCAATATCGTTGCGACAATAACGCTGTATTTCACGTTGGAAATCAAAGACTGCTTTTTCGCGCGTCTGTTCCGCGTGCCACGATAAAAGACGTTCGCGTTCTTCGTTCTTCGTATTATCCGGCGAGAAATATTCAACAGACGGTAACGACCCAACGTATGTTTGATTCGCGAAGGTGTTGAACAAATGTGGAAAATATCTTTTTTCTACTCCGCTCCGCAAACCGAAGGCTTTAGGCAAAGATGACAACTGTATCGGCATGTAATTGATGGTATCAATAAATTTCGTACGCCCGGCCGTTAATACAATGATCTTTGTCCCGTTTAATATAACTCGCGGATTCAACTCGCCGCGTTTTTCCGTGATGTAACGTAGGATAAACTGCGTGTCGAACGCCTTGGCGTTGTGCGCGATGCAGATAATCTGCTTGAAACATTTCGTCGTTCTCGTAGCAAAATCGACGGATTGCTTCACTGGATCATCCCGGAACACAAATTCGCGCTCACCGCACTATTGACAGCGCACCGTCATGTTGTCCTCGCCCGCACACGCGACGCAAATCTGTTGTGCGATACAGAGAGTTGGTACGTGAATTTTTACAGACGCGCTACCCTCGAGCGTTTTGTCTTGTCGAGTCTCAAAATCATAAAATACAAATGCGACGCGTGCGTTTTTCCCGCCCCCGCGAAATCACCTCTATCTTCGTGCAACAGAGGCCTAATGTAGCAGCGATTCACTTCACGACGCGAACTACATATCGTGCAAAATACAACGCCGCATTCGTGTCTCGTTTTTGTTCTGTACAGTCGCCCGCAATTGTCACAGAATTGCAAAGCGCTGCACACGCTTACCCGTCCTTCGCTATAAGAATTTTCGGACCAATGACGCTCGAGACATTCGCGTCCGTAAAACATTCTCTTACATCGCTCGCACTTAATTAATTCTTTTTCTTTTGATTCGCACGACGGCACACCGTGACAACGCGGACACTTATGTGAGCAACGATGAACCCCTCGCCGTGGACGGTAAGCCTGGTTGCAAGGGATGCAATATCTCTTACTTCCCGCCGCCGCTCTTAAATTCAAAATTGGAGCATAATGACGCGAATTCTCACAATAAAGAATATTTAATGGTAACGAGGATTCGCGCCCGAGAGAGGCGAGTAACACGCTACCGTCATACAGTGGCGTTTCTCCTTTCGCAAAAGTATCCGATTTATACACGATTACAGTTATCCCTTCGGTGGCGAGGTAACGCTGGAACTGTTCAATTTCTCCGATACCGCATCCTTCCTCCGGAATAGAGACCCCCGCTCTCTCCACTAATTCTAACGCCTACTGACGCTGTAACGGTGAGTTCAGGTGTCTCACCGCATTCCATCGCTCATGTAGTTCGCTTGTGCGAATGTTACCTCGTTCGAGATACATTCGCGCAGCTACGAGTGAGCGAGGGAAGCAGAGGTTGTCGCGATTCGATATCGTAAGAATCGAACGTTTCGCGATTTCTTCCGCATCTACAGGACGACTACCCAACGGTGGGTGGACGGTGCATACTCGAATCGTAAAAGATGCCGCGATGTCTACTCCACCGTTACTTTGCGCAACCGAACTCACGAGAGACCAGATATTCTCGTGAGTCAAGTCGCGCACAGGTCAAAAAGAAAGCCCCGTCGCACCGTTAGTTAAAGTCGGGGAGTCAAACCACACCCCGACATAATCCCCCGGTTCTGACAAATTTACCGCGTAACTATAAATTTCGCGGAATGCACCTTCCACCCATTGTAACACTTCGGCACCCGGACGAATTTCACGTATTTCTAATACCGTCTCTCTCCCCGTTACTCTGAATCTCTTATATCTATGTGTGTTTTCCGCCCGTATATAATTATATTCACCAATCTGATGGTCAACGTTGGCGTTCTCGCTAACGCTGTCGCCGATGACGGCGTCGTCGGTGTCGCTGCTGCTGATGCTGTTGTCGAAGCTGTTGTCGGCTTCATTAGTGTTAACGGCGTTGCTGACGTTCTTTGTCGTCGAGGTTGTCGCTCTGCTCAGCACGCACTCTCCGTTCATTATCAGTAGCATCAGTAACGCCTCCAGCGACTCCTCCTCCGTATTGTACTGTAAACAAAAATAATTTAATACATAAATATTGCAAAATTCTATATACTAACAAACATTTATCAAACAGTATTATACCTAATTATTACGATATTCACCTCCCGCTTCTTCCAGCACTTCCGCTTCAGAATCTCCCGCTTCTGAAATTGTTATTACGGAGCGGGTATCTTCGCCGTCGTCGACAGCGCGTTCGGCATTATCTTCATCGTCACCATCGTCGTTCTTGTCACCGTTATTGTTCTCACCGTTTTTATCGTCACCGTTCTCGTCGTCGTCGTCGTCGTCGTCGTTATCGACGTCGTCATCGTCGTCGTTGTCGTCCTCGTCTTTGTCAGCCTCCTCGTTCTCCTCATTATCGTCATCGGTGTTGTTATTTTCTCCGTCCGACAAATGCAATGTTTCTCGCTCAAAAACATTATCACGTTCTTCTTCTACTATCCTTCGATATATTTCATACGCGCGTCTTACACGATCCACTTCCGCCTCCTCGTCCGCTTCTGCTTCTTGCTGCTGATTATTTTCTATTCTCATCCCATGTTGTACGTGCATCACTACACGTATGTCTTCATCATCTGGAAAATTAATATATACAATAATATATTCACGTACAATAATATATACACGTTATTTTAATATATTTCTCACAATGTTTAAATATTTAAATAGTTTGCTTACCGGCATCAACGACTACAGGAGGGGGAGAAAGAAGCCTCGGCTCATCTATACGCGGTCTTTCTACAATTAAAATTGTTGGTTAATATATCGTCACTCCCTACGTATAATTACATAAGTGTCACATATGGGATTTTCAGTTTATTGCATAGTGACACTCGGAAAGTCATGTTCTTTGTGGTCACCAAGTATTAAAAAAAAATATTCATAAGCATGGTAAAAATTTAAAACCGAAAGATCCCTTAACTAGGGAAACTATATGAAGCTTTAAACTTTTAAACTGCTCTCCTCTAAAATTTGCGTTTTGGAGTTACGGGATTATACGTAGGGAGTGACGATAT
>NW_018020981.1:0-16559 GCF_002006095.1 Pseudomyrmex gracilis | reverse complement strand
TATATATATATATATATATATATATGTATATACATATTTTATTTTCAAGTTAGTATTCTTATTTTGCTTATATACTTACGCATAGGAGGTTCGTTAGCCTGGTCTTCTTCTTTACCCTGACGCCGTCGACGCAGAGGAAGACGCCGCAGTAGCGCTACTCTAGCTATCGGCGGTTCCGCGCAAGAACGAGGGGTACAAGAGGCTTCGCGTTCCGCGGTACGCACTCAACTCTGTTATTTTCCTGCGGCTGTTGCTGCTGATGTTGTTGCTGTTGCTGACAAGAAGCAACAGCAAAGCAGGGTACCCGCGGCTCCGGTTCTTTTATACGAGACATTACCGTCTCGAAAATATTGTTCACTAAATTGAAATACCTTCATATATAAAAATCGTGAAGTACGAAGATTTGTAAGATTATAAAAATTGACACTTATCCTCGTTATCACGTATCATACGCTCAATCAAACCTCCTACATCTTCATTCTCGTGTTGTAGCGCAGCGCGAAAATTCACTACCTCACATGCAATGCGCACCAGTTGTCGATCTCCATCAAACAAACCCACGCCATACATTGCCGCGAGATGCGTATTTGACAAACGATACGTGAGGTTTTGAAACACATCAATATTGTCCCTATCATTTGCTATAAATAGCGTTAGACCACACTAACTTTCTAACGCTGGGTTGCACTGTATCGCGAATAATAAAATGCCGCGGAAATTTTTTGTCGACATTTTGACACTGCACTATGATAGCACTTCGGTGAACGAAATGAAATCGCTGTATTGCTTGATACTCTGAAAACACACCGCGTTTTGTTCTCGCTGCAGCAGAGCTTTAATATCCCAAAAATCATGAGATAATGGTGAGAGTGGAACTAAAATGCCATAAATCGATGTGAAGCACATGTTACACTTTATAGACACCGTCATTTCGCTTTATGGGCTGAAAATTCCTTTATTAGCATTTCCCTACGGTACGAGGTATACTCACAGCAAACGTCCGAGTCTCGCAAAGATTTGGCTTGCTTATTTAAGCATTAGGGTTAGCGAAAATTTCTCAAAGATCTTTCAATAGTTGCGTGCGCGGCTAGAATACACAAGCCGCAGACTTCCTATAATTTCTCTTATTTTGGGGATGAAAATCTTTATTTGCGATTCTATACATCGCGAGTTGCGGCTCAAATCGTAGCAAACAACCAAAAGTCTCATGATATACGAAATTCGTTCATGTGTTTACGAATTTGAGTGAAACAGTGAAAATTTTTTAAAGATCTTTTGTGTTAGCCGTGTGCAGTCGGCGTCAATGAATCGTTTCGTAGCCCCGGGAGCTAGGGGTAAGAGAGACGGTATTCTCTAGGAGTAAGCACTGCCAACGGGCGCCGCACTAACTAACTGTAGCAGATTTTGATGAATTGATCAATTACGGTATTTACTGCTAGGGAATACCGTCCCTCTTACCCCTAGCTCCCCGCGTCCACGAAACGATTCATTGACGCCGACTGTACGTAGAGATACAGTGGTCAGTATGACAAACCTGTAGAATATAAGTACGTTTACGTAAAGAATTTATCATTTTCATGTGCTAATATGACACATAAAAATGTTGTTTTCCAGCATGTTCGTGAAAGCGAGTAGGATAAAGATTCCGAGGTAATACAAAAAGAACATACACGTTATTCGATTTTATAGAATTTATTTTATAGAAGAAAACACTAAATTTCATTTTATTCGAGTTACAGCGAGTTTTTGTATACACCAAAAATAAGAAAAGGTATTATTTTTAGCGCTTTGCTAAAATAATTTGAACAACTTTGTCCAAATAAAGCGTACAAATTTCTAAAAATACTAAAGTAAAATAAGTATCTAAAAACGGCAAATTGTTAATTTGTCTTTGCACATTGCGCTCGATATCGATATAATTACCTCTAATTGTTAGTTTAATAATGTCTGCGTTTATATAAGCTTTCGGGAGTAGCAATTTTGTTTCCTGCATTAAATAATTAGTGCATTCGCTAACACTAGATGCTAATGTCTCTAAGTGACTCATATACGCGTTGACACATTGCGCTATATTTTGCAACCCGGCAAATGTCGGGTTTTGCATAACGATGGAAGCGATGAAGATCTTGCGTTTCTTCGGTTTAGAAAAATCCAAATCTTCTCTCGCTCTCTCCCCGTTAGATGTTTCCTGTCCTTCGGATTCTTTGTGTGAAATTAATACAGCTTTTGCTCCATACGCCGTAGTAAATNAAATAGTAATATTAGCTATTTCAATCGGTTCCGCCTTGTATTTACTGCCGTCCAGGTATGAACTTATTAACGACATGGTGTCTTGAAATTTCTTCCACACGTTAGCATCAAGCCATATGGTTTGTTCTATTTCCACATAGTTTAATAGCCGGGTGAAAGCCGTTCTTTGCGTCCGGAACCAATTCCACTTGAACTCTCGTTGTATGTGAATTATTCAGGTCGTACACAATAGAAAGCAACATCTCATGTCTACTATTTTGTCCATCTTCAATGAAATGTGAATTTGAAATAGATATGGTTTGTTGTTGTTTTTCGCTATTTAGCTCCATTTTTTTCACTTTTCACTTAACTGATATTTACTGCGTAATATAAGATAGCACAAGCGTTAACCGCAACTGTTTGCAACAGAATAATGTACGAATGCTGTTACAACCCGCTATTTATAGCGATTCAGCCGAGTGCGCATGAGTATTAACTTATTTACCACCACCACTCCTTTGTTTAAACAATAGATTCACATTAATTTTCAAAAGTTATAAAATATTTTATATATGTTTTCGCACACCAACCCAGTCCTTTGTCGGCACATTTACCCTGTGACGCGATTAGTCGCACATACACATACATGTTTATAAAAGCAAATAAGCAGTTCTTTCGAAAAAAATATGAACATTTGTATATTAAATACATCCGCATGTTTTTATTGAAACATAAAATTTTCTCGTAGATTCTCGCACGGTCATAATTTTATATTAGGTTTTCGCACAACGCTCCAGTCTGAGCGTACTTGTTTGTAGGCGTTTATGAAAATCAAATAAGAATATCTTCAGCGGATGTTATAAATATTCTATATATTGAACACCTGTGGAAGTTTAATTAAACTAGCATAAAGGTTTCTCATAGATCCCTTATCTTCCGTACTTCATATTAATCTTCACACCTCTCAACTCATGCCAACCTGAACGGACCTGTTTGCACGTGTTTACGGAAAGACGACGACCCACGTAGCACCATCCGTACACATTTTCCTTTCAAGATTTACGATCCCTAGTCCTATTCTTTGATCTACGTGTTCTAGTTCGAGTACACCCTACCATCCCCACCACCTATCCAGGGGCCTCATTCATCGCGTGTCCTAACACGGCGATTGACTCGCCCCATAACGTATCAGCCGCTGATTGCTCCTTTCCGGGGCCCGACACTAACAACCCCTCTCTCTAGACTTCCTCCCTCGTTTGCTCGACGCTGCTTTACTCTTATAAACGCCCCGCATCACGACGCGGCAACATTAGAACAGTTACGCGTCAAGCCGAATATCTTATAATAAACACACTCTCTTTTAACAATAAACATTTACATCCTGTTTTAGAACTCCTTTCCCGTACTCACCCCCGCTTTCATGTAAAATTTATAAAAATTCCACAAACACAATTTATCTATTAAATATATAAGACCCATAAATCACGTCAATTATTGGGTCATAAATTGTGTCACCCTCTCCAGTGATTAATGGGCGTGTCTAATCAGCCCCAGACAGAAGGAGTGGGGGAAACCATAGTGGTGGGTATATGGTGCCAGTAGTGGTGGGGGGACCAAGTGGAGGAGGTTTGTTTTGACGCCCCATAAAGGGCCACATACTACTGTAGTGCCTACAAATGCCGCCGGTGACACTGTTTCGCCAATTTTGTTGCATTCTCGTACGATGTCCATAATGCGATTTAGATGAGACTGAGTAGCAGTCATCAAGCAGCTCATCTTTTTATACCTCATTTTTTAAATATATTTAGAATTTGTGTGTCTTTTCTCGCGTCCTGAAGGATGATGAACTTCTATCAGACTGTTATGTTTGTACATGGTCTATGTCTTTCTTTCCAGCTCTGCGATTATTTTATACCTAAGTATGCATAAAACTAAAAAGTACCATCATGTCGCATCAAAACGCTGTTTGTCATAACGGATCATGTTGCACATAAACGTGCCAAAAATGCGCGAATGTACAGTTGTACACGTGTTTTTCTTGATAACAAAATAGTTTATCTGCTTCATTGCAGCTATATGAAAGTTTATACCACCGCCAAACTGACATAGACATATCGTGTAACACTAAAAGATACGAATCATGTTTAACCATAATCTAACCACAAATGAACCACGAACGAATCATGCTTAAACATAAGCAAATCATAAACAAACTACGTTCAACAATAAGCAAACCATGATTAAACATTAACGAACCATAAACAAACTACGTTCACCTATAAGCAACCCACGAACAAACCATGTTTAACCATACTCGAACCATAAACAAATCACGTTTAACAATAAACGAACCACGAACAAACCATGTTTAACCATAATCGAACCATAAACGAACCACGTTTAATCATAAACAATTCATGTTTAACCGCAAACTATGTTTAATTAGAATAGAGCCACAATCAACTATAAAACCACGTTAAACCGCGATTAATACTGTTAATCTATATAAATATGCTATGGAGGAGAGCAGTAAATGTACAATTAAAGTTGTTGCATATAACATTTTATTGTCGTTTAAACCCTCAAGTAAATATTTCAAATACATTTTGTAATGCGCAATGTTTCACATGGTTTTCACAACGTAGACAGTTCGATAGGTTCATTTTCTTTAAAGACACAATATCATCGTAATCTGCATCCAATGTTTTGATAATTAATCCATGTCATATGTCAATATCGAGAATATCAGCTAGCCAGTCACGTTTCTCAAGACCTTTAACGTAGATGAGATGAGAGGCGTTGTTATCAGTTTCTACTGTGTTACAAATAGCTGGTGTACTTAAATTCCTTGCTCTGCGGTATGCAACATATCCATCTTCCCAACGCACCCCGTGATGATGCGTTATCAACCAACAAGCTGCTGACCTATCTGATCTTGCAAGTAGATTCCACGGGAAGGGGCTTTCAAAAATGTAGTGCGAGAATACCTTTTCGCAATATCGCCACTTCTTTGACAATAAATCGTTTCTCGACGAGAAAACTTTGCAGGTCCACAAACGTCGGCACATCCATGATGATGATATAATTGTGTGACCGATAAAAGACGACTGCTGTTTATTGGTACATACTTTGATTCTTAAACAATGTTTCAGATTATGGTAGGGAGAAGTGCTGATGTTGCAATTTAAGTAATTTTGCGCACTACATTAGTTAACGGGTTGTATTCAACCACACGATCGTGCAAAATGAGACAATAGGCCGTAATATTTGCCAGTATATTTTCTCTGCAATCAAATTCATTTTGCACATCAACGGTTGCACTCTTGATAGCTTTATTTTGACGTGAGCAATCAATGACTTCTAAAGAATCACATTGCAAGAAATTGTAAATTGTGAGAAACGGTACGACAACACCACATTCGTAGTACATTTTACGGAAATGTGTGTACATGTCGTACAAAACCATATTTCTTTTTATCAAAACCTAAATGCAAATCATCATAGAGATAGAATACAGAGTTGAGATAAAGTTTTACGTTGGTCACCTGACAGTAATCGAATCGTGTAACATCTGCTGCCATATTGTTTCTTTGAGCAGTCTGTAACGCAAATATGACGTATCTCGGTTTCTCAAGTTGTGTTGCCGTTTTTACAGTCCCCAAATGTTTAGTAGTGCTTTGTAATAATGGAAACTCGTAGAGATCCCACAAAAGGAAACTCATGGTCAAATACCGCCCGCTTTCCAAAGTTTGTAGCAGCGAGAGCTTCGTAATATCGTTTAACACTGTATGTGGCATTCGCCATTGCACTTTGAATAGTTCAGTGTTTTTATTCAATGCTTCACGATGTACCTGAGAAACTGCTGTTATGCAGTTTTTATCGTTGCGCGATCATATTAAAATTAGTTCATTACGTGCGTTGCTAACCGTACGCTTGTAGTCCTTGCAGAATCCCACTAACATGGTGAGTGGTACACAGAAACTAAAGTAACTATCTACGTCCTATCTATGTTGGGTAATATTCCATCCGGCATTCTTCATGATCATGCTTTTATCATGTGTTAGCGATATAAAATTTTTGATCGTGCTGGGTATTCTAACGTTTCTATTACGATCAATCTCCACACCATTGAGTTCATAGCGAATCTCAGTGAACATGAAAGCCACACAAATATTACTGAAATATATTTTTTCTTCATCTTTCTTCGTTAATGTTAATTTTTCTTTGACTTAAAAAAAGCTTTGACACGGTAAAGTGTACAAGTCCTGCTGTTGTATAGGTATGCGTATCTCATCATCACTGTGTTTAAATGTCGTGTTCACACACATGATTGTACGTGTGAGTTTCAATCTTGACAATACGATCGTCAAAGATCGGCTCACCTCCAACGTTTAAAATGTCGACCATATTTTCACAATTCGCGTACAATAAATCCCAACGATTGTAAAAATTTAACGTTTATCGAACTAAGCTTTTTCTCAGTACTGTACGTCGTAACAGGTATTTGTAATGAAAACCTCGTATCTCGCGTCACTTGATCCGCCTTGTTCAACACGAGTATGCCGCGTATTACAGTCGTCGGCGTCGCACGTGTAACCTGACGGTTATTTCCTCTCCTCAAAAATCAAGCAATTGTCTGTTCTGATCCACAATATGTATCGCCAGATCCGTAATGCTCTGCATGATGATCGGAAGGTAAATGATCTGTGCTGGTGTTTCCGAGATCTTATATCCTGGTGGCACGTTCGGTTAGAACTCATGTATTATATGCACGCACCGGTTGTTGCTGTACGCACCCGCAGTCACGTTGCAATCTATTCGGATAATGTTAACGTTAATGATATTAATTGGCACGTCTGATACATACCACTGTCGTGGATCTAAAATACGAGTTGATGAAAATCCCAACAGCGATCCAATGGTGTCAGGTTTAGTCAAATTTATTTGATAGGCGCAGTTTATGTCACTTTTCATTGTGTTGGTGTTTGCGCGTAATATTAGTGATAAGATATCCTCATCCTTATCTTAGCTTCTCGCAGTACGTTGCACCATTGCATGTTGCAGATAATTGTTACTATCCCACAATTTCATCGTATGATCCTTCAGGAATTTTAATCTGCTTGTCATCCGTATAATAAAACTTATTGTTCGACGAATTCACATTCGGTATCGTATGATACGTTTCAAAATCTGTTAGTCCAAGTTCATAATTACCGTGACTTAAATCAATGGCGGGAAAAGGGCTGACCGCAAGGATGCTACTTTTGCCGGTAAGTGTGAACGTCAGTGACATATTGTCGACTGCGTATTAAAGTTTGATAGCACACTATAAGGAAATAGCTTATCAACCGTTTGAAGAAACCATAACCACAATTGGCCACAATTGCTTTGATTGTAACGTTGACAAGATGTACAGTTCTATTCTATTTTATCCACGGTATGTTCTAGATAACGCACTATCTCTTTCGGTGGTTGAAGATTGCCGAAACTGTCAAAATATAAGACATGCTTTCTTCTCTTTGCATACGCCACCTAGTGAGTACCTGGTTCATTTGTATCACTTAAATTGACAATACTACTATCATTACGACGTACTACGTCCGGTAAAGTATTACGCATGAAAACACCTCTAAAGAAAGGTATACGCATGCGCTTAGCTAGTTGTTATAACTGCATATTTGTTGTTACACCTGTAAGTACATTTAATGTTTTTTCACCGTTTTTTTTTTTGTTTCTTTGAAAGTCTCCGTCCGTACAGAGTCAGATAAATCCCTCGACCTTCCATCCCGCGATTATGACGTTGCATTTCTTCTAGCTGCCACTGTGCAGCTCTCGTATCATTTACCGTTTTTGCAACTCCTGCTGCTCCACCAACGAGCGCACCGAGAGCAGCCAGCAGCGGTAGGACCGGTAACAAACCGCTGCGTATAGCAATTGGAAGTATTTGTTTTCTTTTTGCTAACTTGCTTTTTTTTCAAGCCCATGCCGAGTTTTGTCTTTGCTTTCATAGCCGTTTATACGGCGGTTGCAGCTGCTCTCTTACCGAGACTCGAGTATGCCGCTGTAATACGATCGCGCGCAGAAAGTGTGTTATCAGCCACATGTCGAGCAGCAAGTTCGTTGCTTCGCGAATAAGCTATATCGTGTTCACGATAAGCCGCGTCCAATGGATTAATGTCGCAATCGCCTCTAGCTAATCGTTTTTCCAAATGCGTTTCCGGGCCACAAAATTGGTAGCCCGGAATATATAATTCGACAGGAAAAGCGTTTATCACGCGATTTAACAATCCACGACTTGACATAGATTGCAACGTTTGACATCAGCTGTCTTCTGACGACAGAGTAGAAACGCTCAACGCGTCTCTATAAATAGGTGCTCCTCGCTGTCGCGAAGCAGTTAAAAACAAACCATGCAGTTCGTGCGACAACCTGTGACACTTAAAGTACTTAATTTCAACAGCAAGACTCAACAAATTTCCGGCAAGAAAATACGCAGACATGGAATAATGCTACCGGTTACTAAAAATACGCGGTATTGTGTATGGTTCTTTGAACTGCGACAAGACGAATGTAGTGTAAAGCTTGCTTGAAAGTCCACACGGTGTACGTTTTGAGAACGTGTACGTGTATTTCAAGTCGTTGCAACAACCAACGTATCAATATCTGAAGAATGTACTTTCAGCAGTAGACAAAATCGGTTACTTTCTTTTTTCTAATAATAGCGATGTGATTCCGCCGAATAAAGCACATTCCGAATTTTATTTTTATTTTTAATGACGTGGCATGTGACAAGCAGGATACGATACAAAAATACTTTGCAATGGGTCGTCATTCGAGTGTCGACTGGTTTTATCTTTATTAGACGTACGCGAGGATACCAACACATCTTAAACGTGATACCACAAATCTGATAATTCTTTTGAAACAAGATGGTACCAATCTCAAACATGTGTACAACAATCATGGAAACATGGATATGTCGTACGAAAAGTTTTGTACATTTTGTCGCAAATGTTGGCAACACAAGTATGGATTTTTAGTGATCAATAAGGATGTCCTTTGGGCAGATGTCACTATAAAAAAAGATTTAACGAGTTCGCAATACCGTCGAGTGGTTAATCGTTGAAACATCAACCAAGTATCGTCTTTCCTATAGTGCGAGCAACATGGCTTCACCTGACAAAAGCAGGGAAATTATAGGTCGCGAGAAAGTAGCGAAGGAGAGTGCAAAAACGAGTCACTCCATTTGTCAATAATTTCACGCTTTGAAAACCGATAAATTAGAAAAGGAAATTGCATTGGAAAGACAGTTCAAACCTATTATCGAACCTCTAAGCCAGATTGCAGAAAATACTGAAACTAAGCAAAATACATTGGACACATCGGTTCTCAAAGACACGTCATACGAGACGAAGCGGAGACGAACAGAGACATCAAACGAAACACTGTCTCCTACTTTATACAATTCAAAGCGCACACGATATAACACTGCAATGACGACTTGTACTCCGACAAAAGAACAAATCGAACAACAATTGACATGAGATCCTCCATCGACTGACACTATCGTCGCTACTGATGCTACTGTTACCGAATCGTTTGAGTCAACTATTCAACGTCAACTGCAAACGTTAGAAGGTTTTGAAATGATTCAAAGTCACTTTGGCCCGTTGGCGCAACAATATATGAAAGCTATTCTAAGAAAAAGAACGACATAGACTACGTATATGGTGTGTATTTTGACAACGATGGAATGATGCTCAGTGATAAACGTTTTGACGTGGATGATCAGGATAATATAATCGTAAAAGATATACGCTTCAAAGCAACACAAGGATTGTACAAATTGATTTTCATTAAATGTCCAAAGAGCGAGTTATATACCGAGGAAGATAAACAACGATACAAACAGATACTGGAAATGACACATGCTCATAGAAAGCATAACAACAAGCTCGGTGCAATACTGGGTAACAAAGAATACAAATACAGATACATAATTGCACCTTTAATATCCACTGTGCGAACTAAGTAGGGGAGAGGTATACCGCGTAATATGATGCTAAGCGATCGTAAGATCGAGTACGCGCACTGGGACAATCCCAATGAACTTATCGAACGTTTGCAATTGCTAGACGCATCCCGTTAGGTGGGCAATAATGCTCCCAATAACGAACTTTTGTCGATCATCGAAGAACGAAGCGGAGCTCATTATACATTAAATAGCACGTCGGCGTTAGAGTCAGTCATGTGCGGGTCAGTATGCCAATCAACAAATTTGGAATATCGCTTGGAACACATGCAGCGTCGATGTATTATTATTATTATGAGAGAGAGGCAATACTGCAAAATTACGTGCATAATAACGCTTTCTACTTTGTCGGTTCCGGCTACGATGCAAGGTCGCGTAAGATACTGCATGTAGCGCAACCTGATACCGACACTGACGCCGCCAACAAACGATATGTAGATATGTGTGTCACGAGTGTGAATGAATGGCAAAAGACACGTGAAAGGAAAATTATAGCATTGCAGCAGGACGTGCAAGCGTTGCGCGACGCTACAAAACACATTCAGCGTACAATTCAATATCTATCGAACCAGAATAAAACGACTGACACACCGGAGTAAACATATAGTAAAACAACTATGGCGACGAATCATGCTACAATCGAAAAACAACGTCTCGTAAAAGAATTACAAATTCCGGCAAGAAGAAATTTTTCCTGTCGACGCGTTATCGTACGCGGGTACAATGATCTCTGGCAAGCGGATGTGGTAGAAATGCGTCCGTATTCGCGCTTCAACAGAGGCTACCACTACATACTTACGGTTATCGATGTGCTAAGCAAGTACGCATGGGCCATACCGCTTAAGAGTAAGAGTGAATGCAAAGTCGCCAAAGTTTTTGCAGCAATATTTCGAGATAAGAAACAATGTCCAAACAATTTACAAACTGACCGTGGAAAGGAATTCTACAATATAGATGTACAAACTGTTACGCGCGTCCTGGAAACTCCACGGTACCCTTTTTCCTGCGACGCGACGCGCCAGCGCAGAGCGAACCCTTTTTTTGGTCAATAATAATAAATAACTCGAACGGGTCTCCTATCGTTTGGAAACTTAAAACACCAGATGATAGGAGAACAAACGAAAATTATATCGGCGCCCGAAAAGATAAACCGCGCCTTTAGACAACTACTCGAGCAGCTTTCCAAACAAACCCGGATATCTCCGGATCATGAAAACGCCGGTCATAAAAATTAGAGCGGCCGGCGTAAATAGAAACTCCGGCATTTTTATTATAAACAAACAACAAAGGGTCTATGCGGCGTGATCGAAAAGACAACACTCTCCCTTTTTCCTTCCCCGAAAAATCGGACGAGGCGACCGAAGCGAGAGATCGTCGCCGATTGGCGATCTCGNAAGTCGCCCGACCGACTAATTAACAAATAGGAACCAGCAAAGCTCAACTGAGTTCCCGATTGGGAGAGTCCTCGCTTACTCAAAACGGTATATAAGCCANGGCTCTCANAATCGAAAAACAGAAAGAACCGCGCCGCGTATCTGAAAAGANCCGCAGATTNCAGTGANTGAATAAGTNAGTGCCAGTGAGTGCAGAGAGCNAGATCCCAGGGCATCGACACTGCCGACCTGCAACTCCGAGCTAATCACAGCGCCGCACCAGCCTCTACTGAAAATCGACACCACCAGTAGCAACAAGTAGTAAGTCCATCCACAAATTTTAATCGGGAATTCCACTACTTAAAAATCCAACTCGAGGTTAATACTCGGAACTTATCAGAGATGCGTACCGCTTAAATCATCGCGAGAGTATTATTGTGTTTCTCCGCAACCAACACCTTGCCTGACCACCCTCGCCGGGAGAGCAGTTCGCGACTCCAGTCGTGAATAGCACCCGACCGAGAAGTCAATTCCTCGTTTGACCATCCTCGCCGGGAGAGCAGTTCGTGACTCCAGTCGTGAATAGCACCCGACCGAGGAGTCAATTCCTCGTTTGACCACCCTTGCCGGGAGAGCAGTTTGCGACTCCAGTCGTGAATAGCACCCGACCGAGGAGTCAATTCCTCGCTTGACCACCCTTGCCGGGAGAGCAGTTCGCGACTCCAGTCGTGAATAGCACCCGACCGAGGAGTCAATTCCTCGCTTGACCACCCTCGCCGGGAGAGCAGTTCGCGACTCCAGTCGTGAATAGCACCCGACCGAGGAGTCAATTCCTCGCTTGACCACCTTCGCCGAAAGAGCAGTTCACGACTCTAGTCGTGAATAGCATCCGGGAGAGAGAGAGAGTTAGCCTTTTCTCTTTTTTTGACAACTCTTCTTTGATCAAGTATGATGTCAGTAGAATGAGAAATCAGTTCCGAATGTTAACCTCATTCACACTTTTACTATAAATAATAACTTGCTAAGAGAACTTCCCGTTTAAGTGGAACCCCGCCGTTCGCATTCGAACCGCCGGCACCGTCAAACCCAAAAATTGCGACGAGCGGCAGCGCTCGCACTAAACGAAACGGAGCCGACCAGGCCCATTGACGCTACCCCTCCTCAGACATTAGGAGACAATCGCGACAGCCACAGTAGCAATAAAAACTCCATCGATACGCACACGAATCAATCTCACGCGCACTCACACTCACCGACGCATTTGCAACACACACACACACAGACACACATACACACGACGATTCGTGGTATGAAGCCCCCTCCTACTCGCCGATAACCCCCGATCCTCCCGCAGACATTCAATCCTCCCCTTGTTCGCCTGCGAACAATCCGCCCCCTTCACCTCTTCGCTTCCCTTCTCCTACGCACTCCGAACCCGCTTGTCCCGCGGAAAATCCCGCGGATCTGCAATCCGCGCCGACTCCTCCACCTCCCCCTCGCTCTCATTCCCCTCAACCATCTACATTCAGAGATGAACCCGTGAATGATGAATCCTCCGACTCAACGCGATCAACCACCCCACCGCTTGATCCTAAATTACAACACTTCCTTCCGATTAGCCTCCACCTATAAAAAAGCAAATCCGGAAAGAATCCCCTTTGTCCTTGACCCTCTAACAACAGATCCTTCCGACATCTTCCGGGTGATAACCACCACTCCAGCCAGAAAACTCCTCCCAGTTAAATTCCCTTATATAGATGACATCCGTTTAGTTCCCGTCCACCATTTTTATTCAATATTCCCCCCAAGTTCCGCAACCATCCATGAAATAATCGAAATAGATCTAGAATGATCTCTACACCACAAATCGGCGTCTTAAACATTCACCCGACACAGTTACATCTGTAAAACCTCGCCGGAGGCCTCTCACACACATCCTCGCGTCACTTATACACATATATATATATATATATATTCCCCCTCTCTAGCCTCCGAGCGATGACCCTTCGCCTCAGTGTAAAATTCGCGATATCACATTCATCTACACGATTACGCACCTAAAAATTGTAATACTAATACCATTAAATGAATAAATTAATAATGTACGTAGCATAATTTTTCCGTTTAATTAAGACGACCTCTCATCATTCCACATCCTCAATCGATCGCACGGTCTCGTCGTTAGTCCGTGGAGTTAATTCTCCAGACTTAAAAAGAGACCGAAAAGCGGGGCCTCATAGGATAGAATAAGATCGGCATACGTCGTTGACCTATCTGTGAGAGCACTCAAACTCGCTCGACTCTGTCGCAACGGGATCGCCAACCTGCTGTGCGGAGATAGACAGAAAAACGAAAGCTCTCTGTTGCTTTACCATAGCCCGACCGTAACCGTGGGCCAGGACGTAACAAAACACTGATGAAAAAGCATACCACCAATCACTATTCCACATATTCTATTATGAAGGCTTCAATTGTAGAACGATTTAACCGTACGTTGAAGAACGACATGTGGAAACACTTTACACTTAACGGAACCTACGAATGGATCGACATATTACCACGTCTTTTTATGGAATACAATGCGAGAAACCATCGAACTATTGGTATGCGACCTATCGATGTTACTCCAGCAATCGCCGATAAGCTCTTAACCACGGTGTACAGCAATGTCAAGATCGCAAGGCCAGTACGATTTAAAGGTGGTGATCCATTAGCAAATTTAAAATAGTATTTGATAAAGGATATACGCCAAATTGGACGACCAAAGTATTTAAAATCAGTAAAATACAAACGACTTATCTTGTGACGTAATCACAAGATATCTGCTTAAGGATTCACGCGGACAATCTGTTGCTGGAGGATTCTACGAATACGAACTGCATCGCGTTGCACATCCAGACGTTTATCTCGTAGAAAAAGTATTACGCAAGAAAGGTGACAAGGTTTATGTGAAGTGGCTAGGATTAGACAAGTCATACAACTCTTGGATAGATAGAACTAATGTCTTGGAAAGACACTATATACAAAATTTATATTTATATAAATTCCAACATATATATACAATACATAATTATTGCTACACATATTAAATATTAATATACATATAATCTATATTATACACGGTTTTCTTGCTGTATTTTGTAATATCCCCATGGTAACGTTTTGGTAGAATCGAGTACCATATACCGCTTACCGTCATACGGACTTAGAGCGAGTTTCGATTCGGACACAGTGTATACTTCGTGTAACTTTGATCGTAAACACGACTGTTGACACACCTTTTCGATTTCATCATTCAAACATTGTTTGTAATCAAACGTTAATGTTCTTGCTACGACGTTATTCTTTACACCTTTGACCTCTTATGTGTCTTTCTTTTCATCTACTTTTAATGCATATCTTTTTGCTTTAAGTCCGACAAATTCCGTCATTATCATTCCGTTATTTTTATCCTTCTTCAATCCTGGAACATTTTGTTGACGCGTGACATACTGTACACGTTGTTAGTCGGATAATCACCTTGTTGTACAATTCAGAGTGATTTCGGCCGGGCTATTGAGCAATTACGGAAGATACACGTCATTGCTTAATCGACCCGAATTTGTTAAAGAGGTAAAAAGCAGCATTTCGTTGTAAAGAAAATCTGCTTGTTAAGCGTAGTTATTAAGAAGAGTACAAACGCAGCACGCGTCGTTAGCGGCCTACGTGCAGTTGCATTTGGGTTACTAAATTGCTGAATGGTCGCGATCGATCCCTTTAAAAAATTGATCACGATTATTAACGGACAGATCACGAGTAGCTGTTGACAATACTATGTGGCTCCGAGTCTATCCGGAGTGTTTACCGCAGTATAGCAACGGCTAAGTGTCAGTAAAAGCGTGCGATAATTGTACAGCAGTTGTAAAATAGTAACTAAGAAACTTCGCCAGTGTTTGTAAGAGAATCTCATTCATCACCAAGTCCTTCGACTTCCTTGATCTCAACAACTTGTGTTGAATCGAACGATGTCACGTTTCATGATATCGTACACATTCGATGAAATAAATGAGACTTTCTGTATCGGTGTACATAATTTTACTTTTTTTTTGGTACAGAGGTGCCATGTAATTGTGGTAAAATTTATACAAACACGTCTTGGATGTGTCTAATATACACATTCCTACATATATCGGTTTGTAAAATTTCACTTCGAGTTTACGCAATTCAATCGCACTAAAATTTTCAGAAAAGACGCTTTGACTATAAAAAGTTGGTGAGGAGGCCGGTGCTTCCGCACCGTATTTTCCATCCCACTTTGTTACGAGTTTTACATCTATATGGTTTCGCACATTTTCCATAATTATACCAAAACCTGCGTTATTCATCAATTTGTACAAAGTTTTCTCAAAGTCGTTGATAGCGAGCGTTTGAATTTGTGTGTATAATTCGATGTAACTGCGGAGCTACGGAAATTGCGCAAATTGTAATATGCGGTAGATCTTTGTAATATGAAGACCGTGTCGCACACATTATTACAGAGCGCGATAATGAACAATATAACGCGATTTGTTATGCAATGTTGCAAGCAGCTTCTCCTCTCGCCTACCAGACGGCTTATCGCGCGTCGGGCAAAACGGTAGGTCAGCGTGCGCGTCATGCAGTTCGCGAGAATACTCGAGATCGACTTCAAGGATGTAACCGATATCTGAGGTTGATGCCACGGACATCACGTCGACACTCCAGATGTTGTCTACTCATTGGAATGCGACATACGGTACTGGCTGACACATTGCCCAGCTGTACAAGTTATTTATATCAAAGTACATGAGATACGTTGGTTTTGATGAGTCGTATAGGGTGATACTCTATTGACCACAGTACGATTCGACACCGCTCGATTCGACACAGATTTATTCGACACCAAATTATTCGACACCGTACGATTC
>NW_018020980.1:106031-116049 GCF_002006095.1 Pseudomyrmex gracilis | reverse complement strand
CGGTAACGTGTCTCGCCTTGTGGCCGGCTTGGTGGAAAAGAGACGGAACATAGTATGTTTGCACTCTTCCACGAGCCGAACAGCCGAGCGCACACGGACGGCAGTTCTCGCTTGTGTGCGTGCCCCCACCGCTTCGATGCTGCCGTTGCTCTCTGGCAGAGAGTCTCTGCTCGATCTTGCATCAGTGATTGTGACCGACCTCAATCGACACATTTCGACTCTTCTCGGGAGGAGAGTCAGAGTGTGTTCAAGTGTACTTTTAAAACATATATCTGCACCATTGCAGTTTCAAGCATTTCTACATATCTGATTATATATTTATAATCAGAATTGTTAAACATTGCATATATTAAACATTGTTGTTAATTTTCCTTGATATATCACGTTACTATTGTTCGAACAGTGATAAAAAATAATAATAAAATCTTATCTTTACAATAAAACTTTTATCTTAAAATACATTTACACTAAGAAACATATTTATATACACAAATATATATATATAAATATTTAATATAATATATAGATATGTACATTGTAAAAGTACATATCTATATATTTGTAAAAGTTAAGAACACACCGTTCGAAAATTTTGAAAACTTTTGGAAGGTCAAGTTACGTATATTACAAGTTTGTACTGTTTGCACACACACTGTATATATCGCGTTCCATTTACTGTGGCAAACTGTGCTCGAGTGTGTTAATCTGTATCGATTTGTGGCTCCTAAAAGGAAAGCAGTCATAGTGTTCATTAGTGTGAGTGAGACACACTGATATGCTCTTTCTCACACTAATGGACATTGTGTTACACAGTGTCACCTGTGTATTGTTTAAATTGGAACGACTTTCTATGCATTCTATGCGCTTCATGCGTAAAAGCCGAGGCGCAGACTTTTGCATAATGCATAACGCATAAGACATAAGAAAATCAACCAATCAAACCTTTCTAGAACAAGAAGTACGGATGAAAACGAAAAACTGGATTAGTTGATTTTCTTATGTCTTATGTGTTATACGTTATGCAAAAGTCTGTGCTTCGGCCTTAACTCGGAACACAGCCTGTGTAACACAATGTCCATTATTGTAAATGAGACACACTGATGTCTTTCTCACGGTAATAGACAGTATGTTATACATTTAACCTTAATTTTCTCGGAAATCTGACGTGGTAGATCAATTAGGCCGCCTGATTCGTTTACAGTGACCACAAAAATCCATTAGAAAACACTTTTTTTATTCAAGTCTCAAGAATGTATTAAACAGTGTAATCAGCATATATTAACAAAAACTTTGTTTGCGTTATAAAAATGTACTTTAAAGTATATTTAATAATAAGAAGAAATGTATTTTTATTCATTGTTGCAGGTACATTGCATTGCAAAATTTTTAGTAAACTAATAATTTAAATAAATAATAAATGAAATGTAGGATAGCTTGAGAATAAGCAGATAAAAATAATTATATGTTAGTAAGGAACACAAGTGGTCTCGCGGACTGAGTGCAGGGATTGCGAATGTGGAGGTCTCGAGTTCAAATCCCGCTATCACATTAAGATTTTTTCAGATCCGGTCTCTTTTAATGGAGTTCATTGGTTGATCAGCAAGCTGAATCAGATCTCTAGAGTGAAATCTCGAATTAATTTCCCTCCGACAAGATACCATTAGTTTTCTTTTTTTTTTTAGTAAGTAATTCCATTTAGATTTTAAGCGACAGATCTGATTTGCGTTTTGTAACAATCTGTCAGCGCTTCTTACAACAGATTTGGTCTGTATTTGCTAGTTTTTTTGACAGTTCTGATAACATAGATATGATGTGTACTTGGCGCGATTTTAGCGCCAACAGACGATCACCAAATCTGTTTTAGATTTGGTGCGTCACTTTGGCTTTGCTTTACTAATGGCGGATCTGTTATGATGTTGGTCTCATTTTAATATCTCACATGTTTGACAGGTCGCCAAACACATGGTCGCCAAACACATGGTCGCCAAACCATATCTTAATAAGGACATAGATGAATATGGAGTTGGTCTACAAATTTCGCCGGCGGTTGACGACAAAACCACAACATCCTGCAACTAAATTGTTTGCTGGGCGAGTGATAAAGCCATCCTGCTATTAGATCATATTTACCATAAAGAAAAATCTACAATTTTGCATTGACACTTTCATTAAAACTAAGTACCCCACATTTCATCTTCCAAACCATCAACAAAAGAATAAAAATTTTATTTTTTATCAAATTAAATAACTATTTAATAAACTATCTAAAAACAAATAACAACAGCCCTAAAAATCACACACAATATTTTGTCATCCCTTATGTTTTTAATATCACAGATCAATTACAACAATTCTTAAATTTTAATAACAACATCAATTCTGTAAATTCAGACTCTTGTTCAGAAATTTAAATTAACTCCAAAAATTCATCAAAACACATAAAGACAAACTAAGTGAAATTTAAATAGTCAAAGGAGCCTTACGCTGGGTGTTTGTTGCGTACAAAATATATATACAGGGTGATTCAGAACAACTCTTTATCCTTGAAAATACATGTTCTTGACTAAATTCTAAAACAACTTTATATTTGACAAAATTTTGTCTAAAGCTTACTTTTTGAATTATTAATAAAAATAGGTGACTTACCACAAGTCGGATACAAGAGGTAGGCAGGGGCGGTGCAACTCACCGTGATTGACAGTGATTTATGTGATGCACGGATTAAGTGATACAAATTACAAATGAATAAATAAATAAGTGAAAAAAAAAGAAAAAGATACAGAAACAGTGTGTAGCAATCAGTTGATCGCGTCAGGCACCACACGTAATCGCTCGCGTCTGACGATGAGTTGCGCCACCCCTGCATACCTCTTATATCCGACTTGTGGTAAGTCACCTATTTTTATTAATAACTCAAAAAATAAGCTTCAGACAAAATTTTGTCAAATATAAAGTTGTTTTAGAATTTAGTCAAGAACGTATTTTCAAGAATAAAGGGTTGTTCTGAATCACTCTGTATAAATACATAGAGTGTCCGATAATTAGTGTAAAATTTTTCGAGTAAAACTGAGTTCTGAACCAATTTTTTCTATTACATATAATAAAAGAGTAATTATTGAATAAATCAAGCCATTCAGCGCCGACCTTTAGTCGAACTCACGTCAGTGAACCTTTTGACTATAGAAGTATGGACTGCTAGTTCCTCCACTTTTACTATGTTAAAGGCATATGCCCGGTGTCGCCGAGCTGAAGTTGGCTGAGATATCGAAGTGCGATTTATTGGCTCTATCTCTGTCAGTAAATGCCGGGAAATTCAAACAAATTGGTCGAAAGTTGCCGTGTTTTTTATATTCTTTATTCTTTCTTGTCCTTAAATTAAGTACATAATTATATTGGATTATACTGAATATCCATTTACAAGTAAAAAACATTTGCAGGTTAGAAATAACTACTCACCTGTAAAATGGCAAAACTGGCTTCTTCTCGTCACGTTTGCGTTTGTATGTCGACGATTTGCATCCATAAACAAAGCAATATATTTTTGATGAAGGAAAAAATCAAACTTAGCATAAACACATTAACAGCAAACACTAACTACGCAGTAAATGCACGAAACAGTAAACGGGAATTTCACGCTGATTTCACCCACAAAGTAAGAGTAAAAAGATCGAACTCCGTGATACAAAAGTGGTCCCAATTTTTACGGTTCATTGGGAGGGAATCCGCTCAAGGAAATAGTTTTTTACGATTGGAAGCCATTTGCAAAACTATGCATGTACACAATAAACACATGTACACGTTTAGTATATGTAACCTATCTTGTTACATATACGATTACAGCGTAGTTATGCATACATTTATAAAAAGAAGTTTATTTACACCTAGGACTTCTATTTCTGAAAATCCCTCCTTTGGTCTCACATTCTCGAATCCAACATGCCATAGCTGCGGATTTTCTCCCACGTCCCAATGAACCGTCACAATCGGGACCACTTTTATATATGTCACGAGAAGTTCTCTTTACTCTTACTTCGTGGGTCAGGTTATGTTTTAAATTGCAAATGGCGTCCAATCGTAAAAAACTATTCTCTTGAGCGGATTCCTTCCTAATGAACCTTAAAAATCGGGACCACTTTTTCTATTCGCGCGCTATCAAGTTCGATCTCCTTACTCTTACTTCGTGATTTCACCATTGACGCCATTTTTACAGAAGCTTCCCCACTCTTACAGAAAATTA
The DNA here is from genome assembly GCF_002006095.1 of Pseudomyrmex gracilis. Taxonomy (NCBI): domain Eukaryota; kingdom Metazoa; phylum Arthropoda; class Insecta; order Hymenoptera; family Formicidae; genus Pseudomyrmex; species Pseudomyrmex gracilis. Next base: position 111,812 of record NW_018020980.1, on the reverse strand, counting down.
CTGACAGGGGCGGAGTTTACACGTTTGCAGCTTGGCGACACGTCTAAAGTTAGCTATTAGCAGTCCACATATTATATAGTCAAAGAGTGAACCACGCGCCTAGTGTGTGTGAGCGCTCCGCGCGGCTCACTGACGTGCGCCCGGCTAAAGATCGCGCTGATTGGCTTGATTAATTCAATAATTACTCCTTTATTATATGTAATAAAAAAAATGGTTTAGGACTTTTTGACTCAGTTTTACTTCTTTTACCTGCCTACGAGAAATTTTACATTGATTGTCGGACACCCTGTATATATTTAACAATATGTAAAAATATATTTGACAATATGTAAAATATATACAAGGTCATCGAAAAGTATCGGACCCCCCTAATATCTTCAATTAGAATGCTTTTGGAAAAAATGTCCAATAGCAAAGTTGTATGGTTTCAAGCGAGGAGTAAGATGACCTTGACTTTAATCTTGACCATGTTCTTTAAGGTCATTTTAAGGTCAACCTTATTTTTTTAAATGGAACTCCCTACATTTTATTGCATATTTTTATAGCTTATCTCGAGAGCTTTCCAAAACACTATACTAAAACATTTTTTCATTACGTACTTTTTGAGTTATAAAGGTTTGAAATTAACAATTTATTAAGTGGCGTGTGATTCCGGCCAGTTAAGACAAGAGTGGCGTGTGGGTCCAACCAGTTAAGGCGAATTTCATTCCAATTGGTCAGCTTGGGCAAAATATTCAATTGTATCAAACAATTCACGACAAATGTTCAAATTGTTGCCCTTCAACAGCCTGGCAATGTGCCAATCTGTTATAAACAGCTGAAACCGCATTCCGGTACGTTTCCGGCGGTAGTAGTTCTATCTCTCGAGTTATTCTTCCTCTTAAATTATCTAAATCTTGAGGCTTGGTGGCATAAACTTTACTTTTCAAGTAACCCCACAAAAAAAGTCAAGTGGGGTCAAGTCCGAAGACCGAGGTAGCCACTCATTATGACCCCTTTGCTCTATCCACCTGTCCTGAAAGACCTCATTCAAATATTGACGGACAATGACACCATAATGAGGTGGAGCTTCATTCTGTTGGAAATAAATTTCATCCATATTTCCACCAGCTATGTCTCGAATAGCTGGAACAATTTGTTCGCGAAGCATGACTGTGTATACCTGTGCTGTCAAATTGCTTTCAATGAAGAAAGGGCCAACTGATCTACCATTAAGAGTACCAGCTCATACGTTAACTTTTTGTGGATATTGGGTATGATTGTCTTTTTTCCAGTGAGGAGTAACGTCACTCCAGTACCTACAATTGTGTCTATTTACATTTCCAGTCAATTCAAATGTTGCCTCATCAGAGAAAACAATATTATTAAGTAATAGAGAATCGTCGACAATCATCTCCATCATAAGATCACAAAATTCGATGCGTCTATCAAAATGGAAATATGGGGATTTTCAACAAAAGACTGTAAAACATCTAACGCCTTATCATTATTTGTTGCTGTTTTACGTCTACTAGATCTTGAGCGGCTTTTAATGCTACCAATGTCCTCGAAACGTTGAATAGTACGGATTACAGTCAGGGTTGTTAAAATGTATGTATAAAATATTTTTATACGTTACACGTACAAAATTAGGTATAATATGTATAAAAATGTCAAAAAAGTAAATTACATTGTATCTTATTCAGGGAATACATACATGTATTAAACATCGTAATATACGTATTATACGTATTTTGTGTATAATACATACGGAATGTAAAATACTCTGTATATTATGTATTAAAGTGTATACTATGTTTCTCTTCCAAGTTTTTAAGTATTACAATATTAATAACGGTAGTAGGCCTTTTTACTATCATATGTCACTTGATGGCGCGTAGATCGCGTGAGCAGTCGTCGTTTTCGTTGTAAGTTATTTTCCTATCTTTAGAAACAATATTACTCATGTTCTCTCCAAATAGGTCATATTAAAATAAATTATAAAAATAAGCTTCAGACAAAATTTTGTCAAATAAAAAGTTGTTCTAGAATTTAGTCAAGAATATGTATTTTCAAGAATAAAGGATTGTTTTGGATCATTCTGTATATGACATATGTATGTGTGTGTGTGACTAATGAGTATTTTACTATATTAAGATACTATAGATATGAAGAAACTATTAAATTATAATAACATGCAGTAACTGCCACTTTAACGGCTTTAAAAGTTTCTTCTTTAAAGTTTACGTTATCTTCTTTTAAATATAGTTTGTTTGATGTAACACAGTTCGCTTTGTAAAATTAATAAAAATAAATTTACTTATGTTTAAAAAATTCTTTCATTATTTCCTGTTCTCTATTAGCAGAAATAATAATAATTTACTGAGGTACTATATTAAAATGATTCAATGTTGATTAGACAGGGCGTATCTGAACAATTTGATGAATGTTTTTTGCATTGAGGTGAAATTCAAAACGACCAAATTTTCCCAAACGTTTTGACTATATTTGCAGTCATCTTCAGTGGGTACTGGTAAAAAAATTACATATGACAAAAAATATAATTTACAATCGGGTAGCATAAGTATCGACGTATGATATAACAACGTTACTTACAATAAATTAACATTCACATTTAAAACTGTTAAATTTTCAAGCTGTTGTCATGTTGAGCTTGTATACACGACTGACACAAAATGAAAGTCACTTGGAAAACGGAAATTTATTAAGACTTGTTTGTAGAGTTTATCGTCAATTGGTTTAAAAGCGGTAAATATGAATTATCCAAAAGTTCAGTGTCTGTCATTCTGTTTAGCGGTTGTTTTTGAAGCTTAATGTGTAACATTTCTGACGTCAGTCTTTTAATATAATTCGGTTCTTTGTCTAAAATATGTATGGAGTTCCAATCAAAATCATGACCTGTTTGTAAAAAATGTTCTGTGATAATAGAGTTTCTATTGGCGTTTTTGACATAGTTTTTATGTTCTTTAATTCTATTGTTTATTTGTCTTTTTGTCTGGCCCACGTAATTTGCTTCACAAGATTTGTATATTGTAGACGACGTTTATTTGTTTTTCTGGAGGGATAGGATCTTTATGAGATTTGATAAATTTATCTAATTGATTTAAATTTCTGTATGATAATCTAGTCTGTGGAATTTTTGTGTTGATGAAATTAAAATTGCTGTTGGTTGACATGAGTGTAAATGGGACTACAAAGAATTTTACTGGAGGTGTGTCTGATTGTTTTTCATTGTCATTTAATTTGGTATTAAACAAAATTTTTATTCTTTTATTAATTGTGTGAAAAATTAAATCAATTGGATAATTGTTATCTATGAGTGTTTCTATGCAAAAAATAAGAATTTTATGGTGGAACGATAGATCGGATAGTAATATAGCACGATCTATTAATGTGTAGATAGTGCCGATTTTGTGGCATAATGGATTTTGAGATAGGTAATTCAGGTATCTTCCTGAATAGGTAGGTTTGTGGTACCAGTCACAAACTATAATATTGTTTTTGAGGATTAAGTTGAGATCTAAAAAACTGAGTTGATTGTCTATTTGTATTTCATGTGTGAATTTTAGTCTGTTGTCGAAGGAATTAAAAACTTTTAGAACGTCATCTATCTTATCCTTAGGTAATGCTAACGCGATGTCGTCCACATATCTGAAGTAAAAAGGTATTGTGAATGTTAATAAATTTAAAGCTTTGAGTTCTAGGTCTTGTAATGTAATGTCTGCTATGATGGGGGACAAAGGTGACCCCATGGGTGTACCATGTGTTTGTCGGTAAATTTTGTTATCGAAAGTGAAATAAGTGGACGACAACACAAAGCGTAGTGCTAATATGAACTCATTTTGCGATATTTTTGTATGTAATCTGATATGTTTCCATCTTCTTATAATTGAATCTAAAGCTAGTTCAATAAGGATGTTTGTAAAAAGGGAGACAGCGTCTAGTGATGCTAGGATGTGGTTGTCTGGTAGTTTAAAACCCGATAACATATTATAAAGATGGAAACTATCTTTTACAAAAAACGGTAAAAACGGGATACTTTTATGTAGTATCAGATACGCCCTGTCTAATCAACATTGAATTATTTTCAACCTGAACCTGAGGCCACTCCTCGTCGTTATATTATATATATTAAAATGATTTTTGTTTATTTTGGCATTTAAATGTTCATGTTTTGCAATGGTCATCAATGTGCTTGTTTCTTCATTATTTCTTGCTCATTGTTTGTTTTTTTGTTTTACATTTTTATCTCATTTTAGTAGTAAATATTTTATAAGTAACTTTTTTTNATATTAAAAATTAATTTATATTAATTTAAAATCAAAAACTAAAGAATTGTATAAAAGTTACAAAATTAAAATTGTAATTTACGAAATATTTGTATATGTGTCGCCATTTTTTACATGTCAAAAACTGCCAATGTATAATACGTATTTTATACATCTATAAGATTATGTATTATACTGAATGTATTATACATTAACAACCTTGATTACAGTACTTTTAAAGATCCTATTATTTTCATTCCAAAAATTTTCATTAAATAATCGTGTTACTGTTTTATACTCTCTTTGTTGATCTCTTCATCCTCGCATCATTAACAGTGTTATTCGATCTTTTTCAGAAAGCTCCGCCATTTTTAATTAGAGCAAAGAAGAAATAATCAGATAAGTGATAGGAAATTGATCTAGATAATTAAGTAGAGAAAAATACTAATTATTAAGTGTTGGTTCAACTATTGATTTGTTTATTTCAATCAGCACTAGCAGAAAGCTCGTTGAGCAACTGAAAATCTAATAGATCAATTAATAATATTTACAAAAAATTTCTGGGCTATCGGAACCAAAATGAAGATGTTTGAGACAATCAATTGAAGCGCAATGGCTTCTTTTGTTACAGAAAAAATTTTTGAGGCTCTTTGTTTTTGTCCACGAAGTAACTGCTGCTCGCTAAGAAGAAGACAGCACTGCATCAAAGATTAAAATCAGTGATCCGTATTGTTTGCTCACGAGCTCGTACATTGGTGCCTGCGAGAGTGAGAGAATAAAGATCGGCCCCGCCAACGCTTTCGGGCAGATTCTCGCTAACGCCTTCGGACATCACGCATTCGAGCAACTTCTCGCGATCAAAAAGTCCTTAACCATTTTTGTCTATTACATATAATAAAGGAGTAATTATTGAATAAATCAAGCCAATCAGCATCGATCTTTAGTCGGGCGCACGTGAGTAATCCGCGCGGAGCGCTCACGCACATTAGGCCCGCGGTTCACTGACATGCGTTCGGCTAAAGATCAGCGCTGATTGGCTTGATTTATTCAATAATTACTCCTTTATTATATGTAATAGACAAAAATGGTTTAGGACTTTTTGACTCAGGTTTACTCTTTCTACCTGCCTACGAGAGATTTTAAAGTAATTGTCGGACACCCTGTATATACATATATATTTTACTTATATTATACTTCACGTGTAAATTTTTACACGTGAATATTACATATAAAGACATTCCTCTAAATATTAGCAAAAATGTAGTCTATAACTTTTCATGCATCTCGTGTAATTCCGATTATGTCTTTATATGTAATATTCACATGTAAAAATTTACACGTGAATATTACATATAAAGACATTCTTCTAAATATTAGCAAAAACGTAGTCTATAACTTTTCATGCATCTCGTGTAATTCCGACTTTTTAAAAAAAGGTAAAAACAGGCGCCAAGTACACGCACAACACGTATTGTATTTAAATTAAATTATTTTTTTATTTATACTCCAAAAA
>NW_018020980.1:104221-105647 GCF_002006095.1 Pseudomyrmex gracilis | reverse complement strand
GCTTTATACAAACGCCTTTCAAACGCTGTAGCGTTGCAATTTCTGCTCTATGAATTCTCTACTGATCGTTTCAAAACTTTCAACGAATTTCCGCAAAACGCTCATACAAACGTCAAATAAACGCTTATAAAACTTCTCATTTTCGTCAGGGTTACTGATGAGGGCTATTGAATAAAGCCGAAACGTATGAATTGATTTTATCGTTATTATTTACTGCACAATACCTTGCAACTAGTTCTAAGTGTCCAACGTACAATCGTATTTATTTTTTATTAATTTTTTATTTTTATTCTTTCTTTATTTATTTATTATTTATTAAATCTCTCATAGTTGTATTAATGGATTTTTTATTTTATATTTTAACTTTATTTCTTTGATTTACATTTATCGTTTTTATTGATTATTTTTACAATATTTATTTATTTCTTCATTCAATTATCCGTTACAGATCTCCGATACGTAGACATCATACTTTGATGTTTAGTTTATGTTATCTGTTGTTTTGGCTCGTTGTGCTTCCCGATGCGCATTAGATGGTTTTTTTGTGATGACTTATCGAGGTAGGTGCGTACATATTTATTCAAAAAATGTTTTGTATGTATCTTTCTGTCTAACAGATGTTTTTCTATTCTATTATATTTTTTATTTTTTATTTTGTATTCAGTGCTGAAGATGATCACCAATAAAATTTGATCGAAATGTTTGAAATACATGTTTTAAGTTGTTTTTGATTGTCCATCTTCACCTTGGACCACAGCCCCTTTTTGGTTAATTTTCTTTTACTATTTTATTTTCTTAATGGATTGTTTTATAAAGGAAATAAAATGGTATTTACATACATGGTGGAGGGGGCAAACCAAGAATCCAATACAAATTTTTGAACTGAATTCAGTTCACATTATTATATGTAATAATTTACATATTTAAAAATATAGTTTGCGCACGTACATTCAGCACATAACTCATAGATATTAAAACATTTTTTGCTGATTTGATACTACATGAAAAATTTTTTACATTTGTAAATTTGTTTATAAGAGTATAAAAACTGTGACATTCTAGTTTATACTTATGTTTATACTTGTGTAAAATACAGTTTTTTATTTACTTTTACTGTTAGTTTTTCTTTGAGATATATATAGTCCAAAAACGAAATGATATGTCGCTCTCTATCGATGACTTTCCTCTGAAAATAACATTAAACATGTTACAAAGGACAAAACAATAAAATTATAAGAGGATTGAAAAGAAAACTAAAAAGAAAGAAAGAGAGAGAGAGAGAGAGAAAGAGAGAGAGAGAGAGAGAGAGAGAGAGAAAGAGAGAGAGAGAGAGAGAGAGAGAGAGAGAGAGAGAGAAGCAAAATCCCGTTATTGTTTCATTTGAGTAGGTCACTGGCACCTTATTGGATTACCTCGCAGCCGTAGT